>NC_072013.1:43800243-43887985 GCF_027791375.1 Indicator indicator
AAAACTGCAGATGGGAGCAAATGTAAAACAACAATTAAAAAAAAAAAAAATCAAGTGTTGAAGAAGTGGTGTTATCAGCCAGACTGCTGCAGATTGAGAAGGTGGTGCAGGGTTAGATCTTCAAGGAAAGTGAATCAATAGAACTCCATTGTATTCAGTGGCACCACACTTATTCATTCCTCCTTTAGCCTGAGCTGTTAGTCCATTGACAAAAACTCTGCTCGTCCTATGATCTGAGATTCTTCTGTGCTTTTTTTTTTTTTGTGCTTTTTGAGGGGAGAATATTAACTGCATTTTAAACAATACATTAGGGAAAATTAAGTATCTAAAATATCTGATAGGTTTCTTTTAAAAGGAATGCAATTTAAATTTTGCAGGAACTAGCTCATAAATATGAGCTATCCTATTCAAACGAGTTAGAATTTTTTGGGGGTAGTATTATGTACATCTATAATAAAAGCATTGTGAAAATAGCATTCAGAGAATTGCACAGTAGGGGTTATAATTGTGCTTGCTTAGAGACCTTTTCTGCCACTGATACATGTGCATAGCTCCCATTAACAGTGATAGGAGTAATGCATGCTTTTTGATGGTGGAATGGATTCTCACTCTGAGTGCTGCCATATTACCATTCCTACTGTGATAATAGCAATATCGTATTGCCACGATAATAGATGCATCGTTGGAGCTAAATTAAGATTCTCAGAACCGGAACTGTAGGAGAAGGAGGAACAACACCTGAATGGTAGTGAGTGAAAGAAGTGTGCCTCTATAGGGCAAGAACAGCTGTAATGGCTTGGGATAACTGGGCAGAGGAACTTGAAGCTGATGGTCCGTTCTGTGCATTTTCTGAAGATGGTGACTAAGTTTTTTATGGAAAAAAACCAGCTCTGGTTCACTATGCAAAGATCACTGTGCTTGCCTTTCTCAGAAGAAGGAATGAGGAAACCTGAAGCAGTCAACATGGTATTACACGTTCGTCTCCTGTGCAGTCGTTGTTGCTAACATGGACAAGGGCTTTGTCACATTTGACACCTTGACTCTTGCTTGAATATGTTCAGGATAAGGTGTACCTTTGACCTTTCCTGCATCTCATTGGAGCACTGGGCAGGAATCAGATTTGCTGCTCTATTTTCATTCTGGAGAAGAGCCCTCTCACAGCACAGAGCCTCAGGTACACACCCTGAGCTGTTCTCCTGGGATTACATGGCAGTGCTGCAGAGATTTTTTACAACTCCAGGTGTGCACTGAAATCATCTTAATTTATTTATCCTTCAAAATGCAGTGTCTGAAGAAATTTAAAAAAAAAAAGCTTAAATTAACAAAGCAGCTTTTATGCACTTAAGCTACACTGATGCTTAACATTTTCATCCAAGTTTAGATAGTCTTACTGATCTTAGGTAACCATATATCTAAGGATAGGGTTCAGTCTGTTTTCCTGCAGTCAATGCATGTCCCTTGAGCTAAAGAACTCAGATTTTTATTTACGGGATTGGTTTTTTGTTTCAGTTTTGCCTACCTGAAGGCTTCTTCCCCTGTGTAAAGGCATTGTCTGCCTTCCTGTGGACTTACAGAGAGCTCCTGCAGGGTTTAACCCTTTGAACCACTTAGGATGAAATCAGATACTCGAAGGGATATCTAATATGCATTAAAATATTACTTGCAGCCAAAACATTCTTCATACACTTGCTACACCCTATTTATAAAATGCTCAGTACAAGAATACCTGTGATCTTTTTCACATTTTAGCATGCAGAAGTTGCCACACAATCAAACCTGAGATTTCTGTATCTGTGACTGCCACAGGTAAAATAGCATTCCTAATAAAGTCTATACTAGTGTCGGAGATGCATAAAAATACTTAAGTCTTTGTATATACCTGTTTAGCATAGGATTTCTTGATGCATTCTTTCTTCAGATGATTAGCATGCTCTTATTTACCATGGCATGTGATGGAAGGTGTTTTGGAAAAGAATTTGAATGCTGTATACAGTCTGAGAGCATATTTAAAGCTGTTGCTTTCGATTTTTCTTTTAATTCCTTGATACTACTGCTAATGTAAAGGACATGGATTGAAGAGAGGATCTTCTTTTCCTAGGCAATGTGTTATTGATGAGCTGGCATTTGCCCTGTGGCTCTCCCTCAGGATTGCTTACATCTATTACTCACACACATCGATTGGTTAATTTGATAATTCTATCACCAATCAGCTTGTGTCTGACCTTTTGCCATGGCAATGATGGCAGAGTCTTCATTTTTACATTGCAGACCTGCTAGATTGACCTTTCTGAGGAGAATGTCAAGACATCCCTTGATCTTAACCTGTCACTAAATTTGTTAGAATTACACTGTCCCTTAACCTTGATCTATTGTGTTTGTAACAGTCAGGATATGCAGTTTGTGTGGAAATATTCTTAAGTTATGTTATTCAAAGAATAACAAACACTTTCATAATTAAAAATTATCCTTCCATTAAGAAGCTCTGCATTTTAGAAAGTTTTTTGTCTTGCTTCTTTCCATACTCTGTAGTTCTCCTTGCACAGCATGCTAGCCCCTAATAAGTACCTTCCCTTTCAGTGACTACTGAAATCAGGAATTTTTCATCCCTGTCTCTTGGAGATTGATGCACTAAACATAGTTTGTTCAGTTACCCTATTAACTAAGGACTATGCTGTGGGGAGTTCCTAGGACCCCAAAGAAAAATTTGCAGCCAAGTTGAAGACAAGCATTGATAGCTTTCACTATCCCCTGGTAAAGTTCTTTACATCTCCAAGTGTGCCTAAAAATACCTGGAGCTTATGCAAATTGTCTTTTTTTTTTTTTTTTGACAGATCAAGCAAATTATGCTGACGTTTAATACCTGCAGTCTTAACGCTGCACAAAGTAAAACACTGTGCTAGTCTGTCAGTGCACTGGGTTACATTCTTCAAGAAGAAAGCATAGTCATGTTTAGTATGTGTCTTTTAATGAATCTGTGTGTTCCATAGCCTAGCTTCTAAGTGCACTTTTGGTAATAATGACAGTGTTCTGTTCACAGTAATGTGCAGCTCTGTCACTATGCAAAATCTCCAATTTGTAGTGCATGAACTTTATCATAGAGAGCTGAGGATAAAAGTTGCCATTTCCTTTTGTGAAGATATTTGCAGCACCTCTCTTCATTTGAGTGTCAAGTCTTCCCTTCCCCTTCTTCCAGAATGGTCCTGTTTTCTCATTAGTGGACAGTTCAAAGGCACTGCTTTTTAATTCTGGATGTGTTAATTTAGTGTCCACCTCAGCTGAAGGGAGAATACAAATGAATCTGCCTTTTTTTCCCCTCCCTGTGTTTTCTGAAAGTATATGCATGAGTGTAATTCAGTTATATATAAGGGAGATAGTTCTATCCATTCTATGGTTAAAGGCTTCCATTTATGTAAAAAGCAGTTGGTACCAAGATGTAATTTCTGTTTTTCACAACTAACACTGAGGAAATCTAATTTCAAGGAGATTTTGTGAAATTCATAATACGTTCAGAAGATGGGGACTTTCCTACCAACCTTCAGCCTGAAGCAAGTTAGAATGGGCAACTCAGAGGGTCTGTTTTATTGCCAGATAAAGAAATCTTGCATTTAGAAGTTGAAATTATCTCAGCATATAATTTTTAACTAAGATTGCTGGCTTGCATTGTATTTATTTCAAGAAACGAATCTCAGATGACTTTAAGAAGTGAAAGAAATGGTTTTGCCTGAGCAGTAGGTGATACATTGCTATGTTTAGCCAAGTATTATCTGTGTTGTAGTACAAGCGATCAACATTCATACTAAGTTGCAGCCTGGCTTTTTGTAGTCACTTTAGGGTCCCACATCAAATAGATTGTTTGGCTCCAGTTAGTGCATAGTAATCAGCCTGCACAAAATCAAGTGAAGCATTTATAAACCAAAGGTTTTATGATATATTGCTCTGGATTCTTTATGATGTAGGATTCCAGGTAACAAGGGAGGTAATGCAGGTTAGACCAGTCCCACTGTTAAATAGTGGCTGTATACTGATGTGTTTTGCATGTTGTCCTTTCAGCAGGCCTAAAAGATGACATGAAGATTATAAATAGCCTGACTGTGGGTGTAGTTGTTTGAGGGGAATGCTTTAAATTAGTCAGTGTAACTCTCACAGAGGGGGAAGAAGCTTATAAATTCTGTTGCTTTTTCTGGGAGGTACAGTATTCAGATGTCACAAGTATTTGTTTGTGTTACCTTGTTGTATGTGCCTCTGTGTTTGCAGTTTATTTTTTGAGTTAATTTGAATTTTGTAGCTGATATAGTTGAGAGATGTATATAATTTGTTAAACACCATTCAGCCAGATACCAATCCTAAAGCAGCTTCTTTACATAACCCTGCAAATGCCACTCACTTCTGACCCTCAGAACTCCTAATCCAACACTTCTTTTTTAAAACTAGGAGAAAGCTGTGATGTTTGAGAAGTTAGTGCAGAGTGGGTTTGTAATAAAAACATTTTTTGCTAGAAGTGAAGATGAGACCACTAAACTCATTTCACTTGTAATCTAAACCAAATTCCAATCTAAGCCTCCAGAAGTGAAAGGTTACTGCATTAGCCACCTATACCCTTTGTGTTCACAGAAAAGTAAACTAAATCTCAGTTTTGTATGACCAGACCGTGCCCCCTGCTAATTAGGAGCAACATAGGAAGACTGAATAAAGAATAAGAAAATTTGTATTTAAAAATTGAAAGATTAAACAGTTATCTCTCTCATTGGTTTATAGTAATGGAAATAATCTTCATTGGTTTCAGAACCTAATCTTGGCTGAGCTTGTGAAAAAGATATTGGTTAAAAATAGTATTTTTAAATGTGCAGTGAGAGAGAATGTAGACAGTAATTTTAAATGATAAGATTGTATATAGCTAGATAAGAAAGAAGAGGGCACACATGGGCAAGAGAGAGTCGCTGGCACACTGAGCACAAACTGTAGGTGAGGGGATTGTGGAAAACTACTGGCCTGCTGGTTGAAAAATGGGATTTAATGCTCAAAGCCACAGGCTGAAACCATTATTCACGACTGGTGTTCACGTTTTGATTGCAAAGAGTAATAGATTTCTTTATAAACTGATGACTGTAGTTCATATAATTCTTATTTTATACACATTAGAAAATTGATGAAGAAAAAAATTTCTTTCTCCTCACCCCTCATAAACCTCTGTGCTTCCTTACCGTTAGATCAAGTTCCTGACTACTTTCCCTTCTGCCTTGGTTCCCTCCATCCCTCCTGCCCCAAGCACAGTAGTTGGGGCTTTCATTGTTTCCTCATCTCCTTTCTGAAGCAGGATTTCATCAATCATGGTGGTAGTAGTCTGCTCTTGTAATCAGGGCTGAGATCCATCAAGTGTCGTCGCTACAGCAGTTTCTCTCAAGCTCTACAGCAGCTCAGGTTTCTGGGCCTTTTCTGAGGTTGAGTGCCCTTGTAGCAATGGCTCAGTGACTGAAAATATCTTCAGCTCCTTCTTACAAGGAGATTTGCAATTCCCATTGAAACATGGTCACAGCAGCCATTGTATGAGAAATCACTCAGGCTCCATACAGTGCCATGATGTCTTATTGATCCATGAGAGCTATTGAAAAAAGGATGTAAGGAAGGAGGGAAAGGAGAAATTGTCAGCGACATATGTGCATATGAAAAGAGCAAAGGAGGAAGGTGGAAACAGGAGGATTTGCAGCAGTCAGAATCTTGCTGTGTTGGCAAGCTGTGTTCAGAAAGTGCAGATGAAATGCTGGTGGCTACAACAAACCCTGTATATGGATGGGCACATGCACTACAGGATGTTCTGAGGGGCCTGAGGTGCTTCTTGGACCATCATTTTAAAGGTCACTTAAAAAAAAATGTGGTTTCATGTAAGCAACTCAAAAAATACGTAAAATGAACAAACTCTTAGATTCTTAATCCTTTTTTTTGTTGTTGCTGTTTTTTCCTTTTTTATCGTTTCCCCCTCTTTTTATTATTTTCTTCCTTCATTTTCAAACTGCAAGGACATTTCCTTAGAAAATTCTGGAGGAGAGCCCACTGATAACTCAGAAAGTAAAATAACATATGAGTTATTAAAAGGTCTTTTCACAGAAGTGGGATTAATTTCCATATCCCTTAGGAATCCCTGCACATGCTGTTATCACACAAATGGCATTTTGGTGGGTGGGTTAAAAATTAGTTAATAAAATTAAATTTAAAAATGCTTGGGCTGTAGTTCTGGAGAGCTAGCCAACACACTTTAAAATAATCAAGTCCCCAACAAAGTCAAAGCAAAATCTTCAGTCTGTTTATCATCTGAAGGTATTATTTAATGCATTGTTTGTACTGAACACTGATAGCTGAAGATGCCTCAAAATAAATTCTGATTCTGTTTTGACCTCCAGTAATGGTCTGTACCTGAATTGTTCCCATTTAAATAGCCAAGGAAAAAGCACAGGAGAAAATCACATTTGCTGCAGAAAATATCTTACCAAAGTAAGGTTTTAATTTCTTGTTAATTACAGAAGAGAGGTGTGAAAGGCTGCTGTAATTCTAACTACATTCTGTCAGTGATGGAATGGGACTTTGTTTAAATGTAATTTTGCAACTATTTATTTGTTGCCATAGATGCATTCTACCTTGCCTGGAATATGCTGTGTTAATATAAACATCACCTTTCTTCTTCAGGTATTATTTTTATTTATGTAGCTCATTATTAAATCTCCTAAAAGCAAGAATTAGCACCAGCTCCTTGAAAAATGAGTTAACTCCTACATCTTTCTGCAGCATTGGAGACTTTTATGGGATCCATTAAGCCCTATGTTATTTCTTGGGACACCACTCTACTGTAATAATAGAACAGTTGACTCAAAATTGTAGGACTGTGGTGCACAAGCTGATATTTTCAAACATTGTGCTGGTTGGGATGCGAGAGAGCATCAAGCCATTTGCTCTCTGTGATTTGTTTTTCCCCAGTGGCCCTAGTAAATAAATACTCATGCAACAGCAAACAGAGGAAGATGTTGAGATTGCTATCTTTCATGAGGATTAAAATGACAGTGGGTTGAAGAGAAAGCAAATAAAGCTTGAGGATTTGGTATCTGTTCTTTTGCAGCTGATGAGGCACACAAACCTCCTTAACATTTTCAGTCCTTTGGCAGTATAAAGTGTCTGTGGACCCTCCCATTTTCTCTCCTGTCATTGCATTGCAGTTCTATTTCTTGTCAAGAGAAACCAGACATTTCTGTCCCTTTTTTTTTTAGTGCATTCCAGGTGGTAACTGGGCTTTTTAAGCTTTCCTTTTCGTCTGAGTTGTTTGGTTCATGTCATACCAGATTATTTTTCCCATGCTGGTGGTATGCTTGAACTATATTAAATGTTATTTCATTGCAATTTTACAAGCCTACAATTGTCCAGTTCAGCTCTGCAAACTCCTTCCCTATCAGTGACCTTTTGTATCCAACAAACACCAATAATACCTCTTCTTTTAGGCATTTTGCACTTGTCACCCATCCTGTTTTCTTTTATTATATTGATAAAACTTTCCCCTCCTGACCACAAACTCAAACATTAGAAATAAAAAATGATACTATATGAATCTGACAACTTAATGATACAATATCTGGTTAAGCTGCATCTCATTTGTTTGTATTGTTTGTACCTGCAGACTTTCCCCTATATCTGCTGCTCAATATGAACATTATATTTTCAGATGGATCATAGAAATATTGCTCAAAGCTGTGCTGGTTATCACAGGAGAATTTCTCTTACTACTACCTCCGTCGAATCTTAGTATGGGCAAATCAGCAACAACCAGAAATTGTGATTTCAGGATAGTTTCAAATTAAGACTTCCAGTACTGGCACTTGTTACTCCTGATGTATTCTAGTGGTCCCTGGATACCACCCAAGTGCTACTAAACCTGAGAACTTCCATCTGTACTCTTGGGGTTTTTTTTGTACCAAAATTTCATACACATTTCTTTAGTTGGCTTCTTTCTCTGTCTCCTTCCAGCTATGAAAAGTCGTCAGTTTCCAAATTTTTCACGATTAGTCAATATCTTTCCCATATCCATTCCATCCATTTCCCCTAGAAAGCAACCAAAAATTAATCAGAAGTGCTAAACTGCATCCTGATTGTGTCTTAACTGTATCCCAGTCATGCCATTGAGTCAGAGAGTTTATGGTCATATAGACATTATTTGCAAATATATACATTGTGTAATATTCAGGTTTAGCATCAAATATGATAGTGAATTTCTCAATGAAAAGGTAGATGTTCCTCACATTCCAATCACAGTGCCTGGGACCCTCCCTACCGTGGGCCCAGATGTGGGCCATTTTCTCTTTATAGGGTGGCTCTACATTTGCCATGGCTGGGTTGAAACCTCTGGAACAAGATCAGTCTGGCAGCTACAGCAGCTGCAGAGACTTTAGATCAGCTTAAAAACGGACAGCATTCAGACTTTATAGTTCCCACTAGTTAAGAGTGAAACCACAGTGCCTTCTGATATAGGACCAGCATCACACTTCAGTCTCGGCAGACTCATTCTTTATGTTTCTAGTGTAGTATTTCTCTAAGGGACTTTGCCAATTCATCTGTTCTTTCTCACATGTCCTGTAAAAGCTTCTCTTGTTCTGTATGAGAGGTCAGTATGTCAACAAAACGAGTCAAAAGGAGAGAAGTTAAGAAAAGGTAAAAAGAAAAAAAATATATATATATATATTTGAGGGCAGCAGCAACTTCAAAACCAGACTTCGTGTTACATTGGAAACAACCAATGTTTATTAAATATTAGGGAAAAATTATTTGATTACACTGAGCATCCTGCCCTTTTCCCCATACACCTGTCTCCTTTTATGAGTAAGTAACAACAAATGTTTCTTCCCATAGGGCAGAAAAATGAGGCTGAACTGATTTTTTTTTTCTATTTCAGCACTTGGTTTATCGTGGAAAATTTTACTGACGTTTCCATTAAGCCTTCTGGCCTGTAATACAAACAGTATTGTTATTGGGCCTGCTGTAAAAGGGAGATTTTTATGCACAGCTTTGCCATCTGTTTTAAACGGCATGGCAACGCGAGGCAAGAAAACCCTGCCAAACTGCATTAACATTTGCAACAAGCTTGCTTCATTAAATAACCTAGTTGGCCTCACTTGATAAATAAAATAAGTTCTGGTTTTGTGGTCGTGAGATATGGGATGACTCCTGGTGTGTCTGGTTGTAAGAAAGTACTAAAAAGCTAGGGCCTGAGTTTCTTTACTTGATAGCTAAGGGTGAAGTAGTGACCAGGCATCCTCTTTGTGATCACAAGAGTGAGGCATGGAAAAGAGGTAGAATGGGACTGTGTAAGGCCTGGTGGGCTGGAGAATGTTTAATGTTGGATCACAATAAATAATAAGAATAATAAAAAATTATACACAGGTTTCCTTGTTCTTCTGAAAAGTAAAAGTAATTTTGGGCTAGGCTTACTGTTCCGAGAAGGTCAGAACATGAGCAAGCCTCTTGGGTGGGAATTTTGCTGGTCATTTAATTCCGTTACCCTCAGAGGAGTTGCTGTTACTCTGTTGCTCTCTGTTACTCTCACTGGAGTGTGATAGGGTGCTCAAGCATATTGGTATTTTAGGAGAAAAACAAAGGACACCAACTTACCAATGATATACCTTTCATACCACTTCTGAAGACCCAAGATAAAATATGAAGAGGTAGGAAAGTTTAGAAAAATAAAAGAATAGCTTGAACTTTCTTCAGAATAGGCTGTGTATTGACTTGGGTAGTGT
Organism: Indicator indicator; assembly: GCF_027791375.1. Lineage (NCBI taxonomy): Eukaryota > Metazoa > Chordata > Aves > Piciformes > Indicatoridae > Indicator > Indicator indicator. The sequence continues at coordinate 43,810,014 of NC_072013.1, forward strand.
TGTGTTCAAAAGTTGAAATGAAATAAACTTCCTGTTCTAGGCAGGAAATCCTAATGAATTCAGCACCAAAACTGTTCCTTAAGGCCATTGAAAGTTCAGGTTAACATCTGAATTTAAATCCTGATTCAAAGATATACATCTCAACCCATCTTTTCCATCCACCTACTCCCAGCATGTCTGTTGGTCTTTTTTCTTATCCTAACAGGCCAGAGCTAGGACAGCTTGGACTTGGGACTAACCTCACAATGAGTTTTCTTGTGTTTAAGTAGGTGAGTAGATACCTCTTCCTTCTAGTAGTCAGGGTTGAGATGATAGGGCTTGTGTTTCTTCAGGCTTCACTTATGGGCTTGATTATTTTATTGGTGTATTGGGGTTTTTTTTTGTCTTTTTAATTTAATAAAGATACCAGTAAACTTGCAAAAACTAAAAAGAGGATTTTCTTTTGGAAGTGCCCTGTATCTTTTCGAATTCCATATACTCTGTTATTTTAAGCTGACGATCTGTAAGTGCTTTGAGTGATGCGATTATCTCTTAATGATGAGAGTGGAATCAGACTGGGAGGTGCTTCTGTCAACATGAAGGACTTTTATGATATTGATGAAATCACCTAAATGTGTAAGATCCAGAGTTAGAACCACACCCTTGACCCTCTCAGTTTTTCCAAAGCTTTTTAAGCTGGTGGCAGACATTTTATACAACGCTTCTGGGTACAGAAGATCTGTAGATATTCAAACAGATGTGATGGATAAAGTACTTATTTTCCTGGCATAGTAGTAGGCATATAAATAAAAATATTTATTTATACTTATTGATAGAGACAGGGATATAACTCTTGTCTGTGTCTTGTTTATGTCTGTGTACAGAAATGAGAAAAAGTATACTTTTGACTTCAGAAACTTCATGTTCCAAATCTTTGTACTGTGAATCCAGGCCTTCAGATTCAGTGTGCTGCTTTCTACATAATTCAATCCATGATTTTATTCAAGGAAAGCCACAGGAACCACATCATTTGCGTTGTAAATAACATGATATGTGCTCATTAGTTTGATAGCTTTTGTTTCTTTCAACAAGTTTGATTGGATTCAGTCTCTGGCCATTTAAAAACAGCCATATAATCAGTAGAGAAGCTGAAATACTAATGAGATTGATGAGAAAAGATCCTTAGTAATAAAATACTGGTAATGTTCTCTTTCAGGCACTTCATAGGCAGCTGTGCTCTAGGAACCTTATGGTATCTGTCCTGTTGGCCATACAGGGAACTTGTTTGTAGAAGCATTCTTCAGTAGTTACCAACCTTGTGTAATTTACTTGCCATAAAGAACAGGAAATGAACATTGTAGATGAAATTCTACAAGCCAGTCATTCCTTCTGCTCAGCAGAGGTTGCCCAAGTATGTGAAAATGCTATCTTTAAAATAATGGCTATAAAGAAAGCAGAGCAGTTTACATTATGGAATGTCAAATAGTGTGCTCTTCACAATGTTGGACCTATAAAAGAGTTCCTACTGCCCCTGCTGTTATCCTCATACACTTTTTCAAATATCTGCTGAGAAGACTCTATTATAAATAGCTTTTTAAAGTTTTGTAATGAGCTTCCATGCAAGCTAGATTAGCCCTGTTCAACAGAAAGAACTGTGGTGCTAGCAAATACTTTGGAGAGAGATGATGTTTTTGGCTTCTGATTTGTAATACATGGATGAGTGCACTGTAAATGGACCAGTAATTCTCTGTACCTTCTGTTTTACTTGACTGAACTGGCTGAGTCCTTCAGATGGACATCAATGAATTCTCAGCATTATTTTGTCAAAATACAGGTTGATGACCATGACCTTGGCCTTGCTTTTTCCTTGGTGTGATTCCACTGTGCTTGTGCTTAGAGAAGTAATTTTTTTCCACAGTGCTTTATTTACAAAAATGTAAATTTAAGATTTTTTTTTACATGTAATATAAGATTATTTAGCCTTATCCAGAGAGTACTGAGTTCACACAGCAAAGAAAACACTGACAGCAATCATTGCTTTCTCTCAGCTGATGGAGTCCTGAAAAGGGGAGGGATAATGAATGGAAACTAGAAACCAGTTCATGGAAAGCTTTAAATTATAAAAGAGGTTTAGAATGCAGTAAGCTACTACTGGGTTGCCCTAATAGCTGTTTCTAAAGTGACACTGATTTTTACCACAGTAAATTCTACCAGTTGTCAACACATGCAAGGCATATTTTGGATCTTGAGGCACCCTGAGATGAAAATCTGGTTTAGAGACCAAACTGTGTTTGTAAGAAGGAAAGAAAAAAGTCTAAGAAAGAAGTGCATGTCTAGAATTGATTGAATGCATGCTTCAGGAAACATCCTGGATAAATTGTTTAAGAAAGGTTCATTCTAATAAAACAGTAATGATAAGAGACTGGCTTTAAATCTGAATAGGTCACAAGTGAAATGAGTTTCAGTGGTCTTAGCTAATCCCTTTGGATACTTATCCGCATTACAGTCTGCCTGTACAATCTGATACAACTCAGAATTACTGTTTGATTCCAGTCAGTAGAGTCTTAGGAGTGAAATTACAGGTTGTTTCATCTCAGAGCTGGAATGAAGAGACAGACTGTGAGAACATTCACACAGTGCCTTTCTCCCTGTGTGGTTTCTCTATCGAGACAGTGTTACAAAATAACACTTTGCAAGCATCCAAAATCCCCATATATGTATATATATATATGTTTTTTCACAAGATTTGGGGTAATTTCAGTGGCCTTACTTCTAAGTAGCCATTGTGCAAGTTAGATCTGCTCAGGGATGTGACTTATATTCTCCTGAAGTCTCTTTTTAGTTTTTTTCTTTTAACATAAACCACTTTTTGTGTGTGTATGTGCCCATCTGTACCAGCCTGTGCCTTTGTACTTTGTCTGTGGTCTTTTTCTCTGTGCTCCCCTAATGGCATATTGATCACATTACTCCTGGGAAGCTGAACACTGAAACACCATGTAAATGTGCATATTTTTTGGTCATAATTTACATCAGCAGTTATACATGGAAATTTAACTGGCTCTGAAATGGAAGTGACATGGGTAATTCAATACCTAAGACCTAAAGAGGTGTACATGATGGACAAGAATCACTGGGCATCCTCCTTTTGGAACGTGAGCCACTGCTGTCATGGGGCAGTATGGCAGTGTTGGGCACCTCTCACAATCTCGACCCTGACCACAAAAACCTTGCAGTAGCAGGGAGGTAGATGCTGCAGTGCCAGTATTTGTGTGCAGACCATGCTGGCAGACAGGTAGAGGGCATGGCATTTGGCAGCCTCCTGTGCTTCTGTACTGGCATCTCAGCTGCTGCACCTTCCAACACAATAGACGCAGCAGATGCTTCTGACAATGTATTTCTAAGCTCTTAAGAGCCGATTACATCTATAACAGAAAGCACAGCTAGGTTTGGGAGATCAGAAGCCAGTTTTGTGTTTTGTCAATGTTTTATTTCGGATAAGCTTTTAAAAATGAGGTTTTGTTTATTCATTTTCTTTGTTTTGCAAGTTTCTGTTGAGACAGGGAAGCGGTTGTGGTTTTGGCGATTTGCCTATGGAAAAATGTGAAAGGAAAAATGTCTGGGTTTTTTTTCATGATAGATTGTGAAAGTTTTGTTGGCTGCTGTGGCCTTTATGAGGTAGGAAACAAACAAAAGCCAAAATAGGGGACATTTTTAGCTCCTGTGCTTATTAAAATTAACACTGTTGCTCTGATACAAAATGAAGAATACACACCAAAAATAATCTTTGAGACAGATGATAAATTTCTGTTTGTTTTCTTATCCTCAACTACTTCTTCCAAAACATTGCAAAGATAATCATGCAACAGTTGCAGAGGAAGTAAATGGTAGATATTGATGCAACAATAAGTGAAAGTGGGGTGGGGATAAAAAACAGAAAATAAATTTTTAAAAAATGTTGTCATTCAGCCTGTTTGCTCTGCAGTCTGTGTGTTAATCAAGAAACAAATCCTAAATGCAGGCAGATTATTATTTATCCTTGAAAATATATGCAATGATAATTGGATGGTAATGTGATAAAATTTCTCATTGTTCACGTAACCCCTGATGATAGCAGTTTTTTTGAGGGAAGGTTTTTGGAGTTTGGTTCTGGTTTTGTACATTGAGATGATTAGTTTTGATACTCTGGCTGTCAATATTTAGTTGTTCCTGGCTCAGGATCCATGTGAATTTTCAGGCTTGTATTTTGTTACAGATGTTCAGCGATACTTACTCACTCCTGTAATTTATTTGTTTCTGGTGAGTTTGGATAGTGTTTTTCAAGGTGCTTTTCCATTCTTGAGAGATCTGGGGGGGCACTTAACCTACATTAGACCTAAGGAGTCTGAGAGTTCTTCAACAAACAAAGAATTTCCAGATACTTTACTTCAGGATGTGTCAAGGGCAATACAGACAAAAGACTGATGTCTTCTTTAACAGCTTGATAAGTATCTCAGGATATTCTGCAAGAATCACTACTGTTTCTACAGTGTACTGTATTCCCACTCAGCATAATATAGCTCAGTATGTGTACTATATGTGACAATGGTGAAGACTTATCTTTGCCCTGAGGGCTAAGTGCTGAAACACTTCTCAAGTGATAGGCTTGATAGAAGTGATGATCCAGAGGCAATGATCTGCTAAAAAGTCACATTAAATATGTGTGAGAATTAAAAATATGAGCCTGTGTTTATCTTCATTTTTATTTTACAAGTTTCAAAGCCCTATTTATTTCCAGCATCAAAATCTCTTGTAAGGTAAACGAAATCATTCTTGTATTGACCATTTTTTCATGTCATTCTATTGAGGCATCTTCCCAACTGAGTTCCTTATTGAATTGTATTTCTATGAGGGTATTGTAGGTTAGCAGCACATTTTTATAGTACACAAAAGAGGTGCCTTCTGAATTTCCAGTGCCTTGCATATTGTTCCCTGCAGAGGCAGCATCTCTGAAATACTGAATAAATCAAAACGGAAACAGTTGGCTCTTGACTTGCTGTTGTTTTTTGGTGTTTTTTCTTTAAGTTTACATTTCCCAAAATAGTCTGTCCTGCCTAGCTTTCTTAGTGTATGAATTTGTAGCAAATACATCCTTTCCAGAAACCTTAGACATTTTCAGCTGTGTAACAAAGAAAGCCTAACCTCACAGACAGAAACAAAAAGCATCATTTACTGCTAAAGTTGTACGAATACACAAACTATGCTCCCTGCCTGCTCATAAACTCTGTGCCCAAAATTGGATATCCAGTGGCACATATTCCTGTGATAAATCTTATAAGGCATTAGTGTTCAGTGGTTTCTAAAGGAGATTTTCAACAGAAATTAGTGTGATGTGCTATTAGTTCTTGTTCAGCTATTGTTAAAGATCTGTTAGTCCTAGAATCAGTTTCTAGTAGTTTATTAGTCCCTTATTTGAAATAGTGCAGGTGAAGTTCATGTCTTTTGCTGCAGTAGAATAGGTGCATTCCCATTAGTGTGAAGTTCTTTCTGAATGACTGCAGCCCAGTGTCGAGGCAATTACTTAGAGGAGGGCACACATATTTAACTGAGCTTTGTTATTCTGAAACCACTTGGCATGCAAACCTCTTTGCTGTCTAAGCAAGTGCAACAAGGGTGGCAGAGATGGGCATCATCTTTTGTACTGCATCTTCACAGGTTGCTTTTTTTATCAAGAAATGTGACATGATGGGTACCCACTGATGCAAAGTGGTAGCTCTGGTTTGAATTATGCAAGATTCCCCACACTAGATCAATTATAGTGTCATAAGAGCATAATAGGCCCCCAATAGGCTCATAAACGAGGTGGGGATCAGACCATTAAATTAATTTTACTTATGACCTACTGTGCAGGAGGGCTTGCAGGTGTGTTTCTTGGTCTTAAGTATCAGTTTCCTTAGCATGCTGCTAGATCTGGTATTTACTTCTTAGTTTAGAGTTTAGGAAACATAGTTTACTATTTGACAGTAAGATTCATTTCCACAGTTTCAAAGATTGTGTAACTGAAGTGAATTGGGAGAATGCAGGGCATTATGTACTTAAAGGAGACTAGATGAGGCAACAATAGGAAAAATAAATACATGAGGAAAGTAAAAACAAGTGTGACTTCTTTTTGATTTTTTTTTGTATGGTTTTCTGTACATACAAACACAGATTCACAGAAAAAATCCTTCACAGATCATAGCACTAATGCACTCTCTCCCTCCCTTCCCTAAGGCTGGACCTGTGAGATCTAGAATTTATTTCTTCACTTCATGACCTTTCATAACTATCAGGTATAAATGATTTTCTTTCACTTATGCCCAGGCTACCTTTGAAGGTCCTGTAGGTCTCCAGAAAGAATTATCAGTATATAAACCTGCCCTATCTGTAAGTCATTTATGCACAATAAAGAAAAAAAAAAAATCTATACAATCTTCTTTTCTTCCAAGGATTTTAATTCTTTCTAAGGAGCTGCTAGTAGTATAGTATTATAACAGTAGTCCTTATAATAGCCTTGTCAGTATATACTCTCACTTTTCCCAAGCTGCAACTGTAAAATAATGAAGGAAACCATTGGTGAATTAAAGAGCTTGTTAGTCATGGAGGATCATTGGATTGAATCCTCCAGAGGTTTAAAGTCCGGGGTAGTGGCAATGGGATCAAGAAAAATCAAGTCACTGGATACTGAATATGTATTAGAGCATTCTACAAATGTAGGATAGGAAACAGCTTCATTTTAGTGCCTTGGCAATTTAGTAACTTTCATGTCTGCATTCCTGGTCAGAATTTAGTTCAAATGAATTAAGCAAATTGTTCTGGACAGTTAGTTGTAATGGATACTGTAATATCTCACCAAGAGCAAATAAGACATTGAGGTAGTCCTATGAACTATATTTTATACCTTCCAGCTCTAAAACAAAGATAACATAATGACCATTTGAATTTTGGTTTTAAATTGTGCTTTCAGTAATCATGAATCAAAGGGAGTGCCCAGGCAATTTTTCTTTTTTTTTTTTTTAGTTCAAAGAGTAGGGCAAAATAACCTTAATTCATTGTTTTTATCGGGCTTTTAAAATAACTTTACTTGTCTTACATCTTACACATACCTTATCTGCCTACACCTCTTCCAGTTCTGACTCTCTGCTGCCTCATGACACTGCTGTTTGAAGATGAAACTCTCACTGAGCTCTCCCAGTCATTAGGAACTTCCCCTTCCTGCCTGGCTTTCTCTATCAGAACTCGTTTTATGGAGATGTTCTTGTAACCTCTAAGGGACATTTTGTTAATAGACACTTTGTGATCATTATGCATTAAGGAAATTGCATAAAAATAATTCTGTGTATTCAGAGTTTTCATCCTGTGGTGGTTAGTAGCTGACAAAAAAATTCTTTGCTAGTAAGTATTGTATGCCCAAATATGTTAGAAAAGTAATCACGTTGTGTATATTGTGTAGAACACTGAAAGGATTCAGAAAATGCTTAAAAACTAAGGTAGCTAACCAGAGTCTTCATATCAGAAAAATCTGTAGAGTTCTGTATTAACCATCTTTTAACTTAAAAGAATAAAAATCAAAATGGCACAAAATGAATTATCATCTTAATATGAGAAGACAGGTTTTGATATCTGTAAATGGGTTTATTATGACAGATAAAATTACCACATCAGTCTTTACTCAGAAGCTTTGTGACTGATCAGGGAGGCAAAATACTCTCCTGCTTCAATAGAAGGAAGTAGGAAACCTCAAGGCTGATGCACCTTGTCCTCAAGTGGTGCACCTACTAGCATGTGAACCCAAAACCAGGTAGCCTAACAGGACATTGCCACATTTTACGGATTGAAATTTTCCTCTTTGGATTAATTTCTGTATGTCACTGAATCCAAAGAACTTCAAATTGAATCAACAGTGCTGTCACCTCAGAATGGTAAAGTGAAGCATCTGGAGTATATCCATTTCTAAAGGCAGGTTTTTAAGCCCTACCAAACTCAGGATCCATGTAGAGAAGAGTTGTTTCCACTGGTGCAGACTCTGTGTAAGACTGCCCATAAGCTGCAATATCAAGGCAGTGAGTTAGGAATGTAAGGATAAATTTGAGTGATCCAAATCACCTTTACCTGGTTTAACCTTTCTACAAGACCTAAGACTGATTGTATGGGAAAGTGATGAGTCCTGTATTCTTACTTGTCTTGGAAGAGTCAAAATGCAGCCCGCATTATGCCTTTCTGATATGAAGGGGAGGATAAAGTGTAGTCCGTGGAGAGGTTGTATAAAGTTTCTTTGTATATATGTAGACAGTGAAAAGTTTCTCCTTTTGTAGCATGTGTAATTCATCTGGCTGAAGCCTTTCACTCTGTTTGTAGGAGAATGGGACATAGCTGATGGATAAAAATAATTCTTTTGCGTCATGTACAAATGAAAATGCATATCTAAAATACCACCAAATAATGGCCTCCTCCATCTGAACTAGGTAATTTTATCTGCCACTATGTTGTACTGTTAAGAGTAATATTTCACATAAAACAGAACAATAATTAGTTATGCAGATGTGGAAGATTATTCTGTGCAGAAGAGGGCAGTAGAACTGGTAGCTGAAAATGAAGCAGGCATAGTTTGTGCATTAAGGAAAAATGATGGTGGCAACAGGATTGAAAAGGTACATTTACATACATGACAAATCTGCAGGATCTAAATAACTTCAAACTTGAACACAGCTTAGATCCTGTAGAAGCTTTATAATACAAGGAGCTGCAGAAAAGTCAGAGGTGACTGTAAAGTGGAATTGCAGTATCTGCAGGCAGTATTTGGATCTCTGTTACAGCATTGCTTAATGTAGATAGTATAATTAAGAAGTATAGAAATTATTTATTAAGTTGTGACAGCTTCTTGTATTTTATAAGGGAATAGATGAGGCAGCTGAAGTTACCAAATGAAGACAACATGTCATCGTTTCACTAATTCTTCACCTCAGTTGGAGAAAGTTCCTGAAGAGCTTTGTCTGTCCAGGATATGTTGAAAGATACAATGCTTCAGGTGATCTGAAAAGAAAAGATGAGACTCAGCTATAAGTCTCTTCTGAAACAAATAACGTTCTCCTTTATAATACAGCGATGGGCTGTGAATGTGCTGGGAAGTATTCATTGTTTTTGTGGATTTGTGTCTGTGAGCTGAATGGCAACATCTCTATACAAGCTTCTTTTGAACAGAAAACATTTGGGGTTTTTAATATTCTTTTAAAGTGTTAGGGTTTTTTCTCTAAACTATTTGCCAATTCATTCTGAAGTCTTGGATGGATGTTCTTTTTAAGCATTAGAAGCTGAGATGGAAAGAAATTTGAGTATCTCCTCTGTGAACACAATATTTTAGAACAGAAGTTTCTGGAACAAATAAAAATTGTAGTACAATTAGAGTTTAAAATGGCATGCCAGGTCCTTGTGACTGGCAGCCTGTTCTTGTCAGTTACCAGGTGTCACTGAGAGTTGCCTCTTCGCACAAATTTTTATTCACATTCTGATTTAAAGACTCTGTGCTGCTTGTGCCCCCTCTACTCAGCTCTGGTGAGACCCCACCTGGAGTACTGCATCCAGTTCTGGAGCCCCTATTACAAGAGGGATATGGACATGCTGGAAGGTGTCCAGAGAAGGGCCATGAGGATGATCAGAGGGCTGGAGCACCTCTCCTGTGAGGACAGACTGAGAGAGTTGGGGCTGTTCAGTCTGGAGAAGAGAAGGCTCCGAGGTGACCTTATTGTGGCTTTCCAGTATCTGAAGGGGGCTACAAGAAAGCTGGGGAGGGACTTTTTAGGGTGTCAGGTAATTATAGGACCAGGGGGAATAGAACGAAGCTGGAAGTGGGGAGATTCAGGCTGGACATGAGGAAGAAGTTCTTCACCATGAAAGTGGTGAGAGCCTGGAATGGGTTGTCCAGGGAGGTGGTTGAGGCCCCATCCCTGGAGGTGTTTGCAGCCAGGCTGGATGAGGCTCTGTCCAGCCTGATGTAGTGTGAGGTGTCCCTGCCCATGGCAGGGGCGTTGGAACTGGATGATCCTTGTGGTCCCTTCCAACCCTGACTGATTCTATGATTCTAAGAACTGGAGAAGGGAGCTGCATGAGTGCTTTGTTTCAAGTGGGAAAAAGAGGTTTTCTTACAGTTGAGAACAACAAAATCCCATTTCTTTTAACTGCAAGGATTCCTTTCAGTCAGAGACAATTGATTTCTATTTTCTTGTTTTCTTCTCAAAGTTTTTTGTTTTGTCACCAGAGAGCTATATGCAGCATCCAGTAGCACTGGCCCACTTCCCCAACTTGCTAACCAAGGAAGAAAAAATATCTCCAGACTTCCAAGGAAACAAAACTCAAACAAAATAGCTGAGAATTAATAATCTTCCACTTCTCATAATTTTAATTTTAATAAAGAAAACACAAAGCAGTTTTCAAGGCACGGGTGGTACTGAACAACCGCTGTGTTGCTAATTCCACAAACTGGCTGAGTTTATAGGGAAGGAAAAATCAAACAGAGACAGGTGAAGATGTTCTATATTGTTTAGATGTGGATGAAGTCCTTGCAGCAACTTGGGACTCTACAAGTTGGACTAGCAACTTCAGTATTTAATAATGCATCTTCATAAACGGTGATGAGAATCAACCAAGTACTACTGAAAGAGTAACATATCTTCATGGAATAATAAATAGGAACAAGGAGCAGTGGGGAAAGTGGATTCATTTCATGCTCAGAAGCTTCAAACCAATCAGAAGCTATCCACTGATTAATATTAGAGAGAAATGTTTTATAAACCTCATTATCTTCACACTAGTCTTGCTCTCAATTGTATCACAGAATCATAGAATGTTAGGGGCTGGAAGGGACCTCGAAAGATCATCCAGTCCAACCCCCCTGCCAGAGCAGGATCACCTAGAGCAGATGACACAGGAACACATCCAGGTGGGTTTTGAGTATCTCCAGAGAGGGAGACTCCACAACTGCCCTGGGTAGCCTGTTCCAGTGTTCCACCACCCTCACAGTGCAAAAATTTTTCCTCCTGTTTCCATGGAACTTCCTATGCCTCAACTTCCACCCTGTCATTGGGCATCACCAGGCAGAGCCTGACCTCATCCTCTTGGCACTCACCCTTTACATACTTATAAACATTAAGGAGGTCATTATGTTGTCATACAGTGTCTTACTATAAGGTAGAAGTGGCTTTTACCATGCTTTGTAAATAGTTAAAATTGTAAGCTTTATTGTAGCAGAAATGTGTTACTCAGCCGTGGCACTGCCAAGTTTTGCATGCCTGCTGTGCACTTCTTCAGAGGTTTAACTCCTCTGGCCTTCAGTTTCACACTTAGTGCACACACAGTGCAGGCAGCCTGTTGGTGCACACCTTGCTGCCGTGAGCTGCTGCAGTATGTACTGAGAGGCTTGCCAGGCTAGTCTGCATAGACTGATATTAAGTCTTCCATTAAGTGAGACAGACTGGATTACTGATTCTGGAATTGATGATGGATGAAGAAGCTGTACAGAGATGACACGGCTCTAAATTTGTAATAGTGAGATTAGGGAGTTTTTCTCTGTAATGTTATAGTAATGATCATTTCTCAAAGACAGAGGGAAGAAAAGATTAGATTTGGTGCCTACATGTTAAGGGATGTAGAAAGGAAGAAATAACCACCACCGAAGCTCAAATTAAGGTTTCAGAAGGTGCTAAATACATTGCAACAAAAATAGAAAGCTTCTTCACCTCAAATTCATCACCAAGGACAGAAGGATGGTTTCATAATTGAGAGTGTCAACTCTGCAGTACCTGTCACTTGTATCTGTCTGCAGTATGCCATGCACATTTATAGTGATGTATAAGTAATAATAATAATTTTGTGCTTAGGGCAAAATACATGGACTTAGACAATCCTTTTCATACTCATCTTTGACACAAATTTCTTATGTTGCCCATGGCCAAGTCAAGTTTCTTCACCTCACTATCCTCTGCTGCAAAATGAGAACAATACTGTTTCTTTTTGAGGGATGTTGAGAGACTACATCAGTACTGGTAATTTGTTGTGAGCCTGAGCTAAAGATACCCCAGATGCAAGGCGCTGCCTTTGCTTGCAAATCATCCCAGGAAAAGGCTTCCACTTCTAAAAACACAGTCAGGTGCTGACTCTTACTTGGGGTCTGTGGTTAATCACCAAAGCCTCAGCATAATTCTGTTAACATATTTCACTCCTGTGAAAGTTACAACTGAAAGTTCACAAAGTAGGTGTTGTCTAACAGATTACGGGGATGCAGAGGACATCTGTCCTACTCAGTGAACAGGCCTTGGAACAGATGTCTCAAATTTCCTCAAATCCAGGACATGCTGTCCATCTTTCAGTAATAAACTGAGAATTTTTCCTCTCTGTCAGTGAGCACCAAAAGTATTATCTTTAATGCATAAAATATGCAAATACTTAAAGCATCATTTTGCTTTTTAGTGAGTTTAGATATTACAAAATGGTTTAATTATAAAACCAGACAGACCTAGTCCTGGGACCTGTGCAGCTAGAAATAAATGTGCAATCAAAACTGCAATTACCTGCAGAATTTAGTGTAAACAGATCAGCAATCACATAACAAACACAGGCTAGTTTGCATTCTGATATGAATACAGTTAGATCCAAAGCAATTTTCCTTTATTTATCTTAGCTGCTCAGCATAAATAAAGCAAGGGCATTGAAGCAATTAGCATAATTAGAGTATCGTGGTCAGGCCCTGTGTGATTTCTAGAGACGTTTCACTTTAGAATTCTTTTTCCCATACAAGAGTTTCCCTGAGCCACTAAAATATCGCTTTGGGCATTTTTGTATTTCAAATTTGCAAGTTGTCAATTTGAAAAACCCTTGACACACGGATGTGAAAGCATCTCACAGACAACCACAGAAGGTATACCCTCAGCTTTTCATTACTAAGAAGCTGGGGAATTTCCTTTTTCAGCTCTTTCTCCTTCTTGACGTTTTAACCCTAGAAATGTCAGGTTTAATTATTTCAGGTGCCACACAGCAGATCTAAGGGTTAAAAACAACCTGTTCCCCCAGAAGGTGTGACATTTATGCCACTTCAGGGGTTACACTTACAAAGAGAATTCCCAGCTTTCCCATGACACCCTTCTCCAGTCTTTTATTTGCTTGTCTCTGCTAGCAACACTGGACAAGTTTGTATGGGTGTAAGCATTTTTACTTCCTCAGCACCTAGAACCAGCTTTTCACCAGCGCTTCTACTGTTCGAATAGCCTTCAGAGAGCTGAACTAAAGCCAGGCTGTGGGGCTATTGCTGGACATTTGTAGGGTGAGTGCAGGGTAGGGAAAATATGGAGAATTTGTACTTTTCATTAGCAGACACACTGTGTCCCCTGCCAGAACATCTGAGTGGTGGAGGTAAAGTATTGTCACAAAGTTGCATTTGCAGCTACCAAGGACAACTGCAAGCATGGGAACAAAGTGAATGGGGTTTGAAAAAGAGGAGGACTATATTTTGACCTCCTTTTTTTTTTTTTTTCCCCCCTTGTATTTTTCTTCCTCAGTAATGAATGTTTCAATAAGGAAATAACAAAAGATGTATAGATTATAGTGGTTTTGTTTCATCTTTATAAATTGAAGGAGCACCTACTGTTTCCAGTAGAACATGATGGATTTCTAGACAAAGTTGTGACATGGTGGGCCTTCAAGAGCGTGGGCTGGCTACAGGCAGCATGTATGCTGTGCAATTAATTGTTAACTGTTGAAGATATTTTGATTATTAAATTATGTGTCCTATAATTTTTAAATTGCCTTTGTCAGTGCTTTGAAATCTCTGCCTCTTATGCAGGGAAACTTGTGACCTCTTTCGTCACATTTCTCTCCATATTAGTACATGGTATCAGAAATACAAAAAAAAGGCAGAGTCCAAGTATGAGCCACAGACTGGAGGAACACAATATTTACTCTGATCAGTTTTTTAAATGAAGAATTGCAAAAATAATAGTAGGGCCAGGGCAAGGAGCAGTCATGGAAGTGCTTGAATTGCAGCATCTCTGAACCTTTCAAGATGAAAGTGTTCCTCCTCTCCCTGTCCTTCCATGCCTCTTCCTTTGCTTCAAATGTATCCTACATAAAGTCAGCTTTAAATGTTTGTCATTCTTCCTCTTAAAGGATCCAAAAATAAAAGAGAAACACCAATTAAGTTTATCTGAGCCAAAACATTATTGTTCAGATGGTAATAATCCCAGAAAATTAATTCCAATACTGTAGGGCCTACAGAGAATTTGAATAACAAATACTCCTACTGTTTTTTGAAAGAGAAAGCTTTAACTCCAGAAATGTTCCATCCTTCTGACTGCATTTGTCTTGCTGATTAGTGATACTGGAAAACCTAGCAACAGTTTACTGCAGAATATTGGAAGCCCTCCAGGCAGGCAGTAGCAGATGCAATAACCCCTCAAAATAATGTAGGTAAATCCATGTATGAGTCAAGGGCCAGTATGGGGATACTGAAAAAAGTTAAAGCTTAATAGTTAAAGACAGTAAAATAAATCTCTTAATGACAGGGATAAAGCAGCATGACGTTTTTAAACTGGGCTGCCAGATGAGTTGATTTATTCTTTCTTCCCAGTGATTTGCACACTGTTAGGAGTTCTTTGAATGCTGTAGTACCTTAAATGTTTTTTTTTTTAATCTGTGAAAGATGGTGAGTCTTTATGAATGAGTGTACTTTGACTTCTCCCTTTTTATTCTCCCTTTCTCTCTAAATACATATCTGTATTGCATGTATATAAAAAACCGAGGAAGCTGATGAATGGCCTGCAAGTTAGGGATCAGTAAAGTTTTTCCCATCTACTCTTTAGTATCTATTTTCTATTGGAATTTGCTGTAGAAAGTCAGCCATCTAAGGGTGAAATTCTCCCCTCTGCAGCAAGTCAACACAAGGTCTACACACTCTTGAAGAGCAACTCCTTCTATGATAGCAATTTTTCAGTGGCTTCTGATTTTTGTGCTTTTTACTTTAATACTTCTGTTAGTCTTGTTTCTTGGTTTTGTTTTTTATTTGTGATTAGCACAGGTATTGCTATACTGAGTCAGACATGGTATACAGGTAGTCCAACAAATTGCCAGTAGTCAGTGCTACACAGGAGGTGCAGGAAACCTCAAATTAGGTAGATTTTAGTTAATCTGTCCCATGTTAAATTTTCCCCCAAGTTTTTATATCCAAAGGTTATATTAGATCCTGGAACACAGGGTTAAAATTACTTACAAAAATTGTCTGTCCTGCTTACCCCCAAAGGCGTTCACTCCTTCATATCCACTATGTGTGAATATACAACTCTAAATAAAGACATTGTGAGAGGGCTGAATTGTGTGGGTAGCATGTCTAAATATCCCCATTCTCACATCTTACCAGAAGGAAAGTGAGTGTTGGAAATAGCAAAGGCTTGTTATTTAAGGCACTTAAAAAAATTTGTCCAGCTCCAGTAAAAATATGCTTTTGTCCACTGAGCTTAAGATGTTACCTAGGCTCCTGTGGAAAAATGTATTTCAGATTATGTGATGTTCATTGTGGTCAATGTTTCTGCTGTCCAATAGTCTGCTTTTTGGTGTAACTATGGCAGGAAATTTCAAGACATGACTTGAGTGTACCAGGAGACTAACCCTGAAAGGCTCAGCAAGCTTCTGGTGGCTGCCTAGAGCCCCAAAGATTAAAAAGATAAGAAAATGAAAAGTTGGGTTTGATCAGCCTCTCGCCACAGAAAGCTTCAATTCAGTAGTTCTCATTCTGTGCTTAGCTAGTATGGGTTTTCTTATTTATTACCCCATGTCTTAAAGCAATAACATGAGCAGTCATGTCCTAATTCTTGCTTAGTCGAGTCTCCAGCATTGCTCCTCAGTTCCCAGCAGTTCATATAGTACTTAGCAGCACGTTTTCTCTTGGGATTAAGTTAACATGGTCATATTATGCCCACTATCCATTATCTACATTTGATCCCTAAAAGTAGAAGATTGATTTTAACTTGGTCCTGCTGCTTTTAAATCCCTTAATAGTGTAGATTCTGGCAGCATCTAAGACCTTCTGTCCGACCTTCCTCGTTTTGGGCGTTCAGGCTATGACACCATTTGCCTTGTCAGGAATCCATCATCACTGACAAGTTACTTTGGCAGGTGAATTGTGGTTTCTCTCTTTAGTCCCAAAGGTGAGGAACTTGCTCCCTCTTGACTATGTCTGTAACCATAACACAGAGATGTTTTCTTCTTCCAGCTGAACTTAAGTTGGTTTATCTGGATCATTTTCCACTCTTACAGTCAGGAATTTCTGACTCGTTTTATGAAGATGGCTAATCTGTGGATTTTGATTAGGATCCAAGTTAAGCCCTGTCAGTATTGTTTTCAGTAATCAGTGTGTAGTGGAATCTGCTAGGATGCAAAATGAAGAGGATAAAGTTTTGCTAGTGAATCTGGATTTTGGATGCTTAAAATGTTAACTAGGTAACTACATGTTGCAATGGGCCTGATTTGTTTAGATGTTGAAGGTCTTCTTTATTTGGCTGAAATTCACTAATCCTGACCATGCATAGTATTTCTAGAGCATCACCCAGTCACTTAAAAGAAGGGGTTTCAGTCTCACTTTATAGCAGCACTTGTCTGGTAGAACTTCATTCCCGTGTAATGGGAATGGATTATTTACCAAACATCAGGCAGCTGAAATAAGAATCTGGATGTCTATTTACCCTTAAGGCCTTTCAGTTATTTTTGCTGTTGTCGTTGCACTTCTGGGCATCTAGTAGTTTTGTTGTTACAGAACTTCAGCCTGCCCTTCAATCTTACATACTCCTTTCTTTGGGTATCCAATTATACCTTCAAAATTAGGATCCTTATCTAGTAAAGCTAATTGTTGTATTCAACATCGATCAGTAAAAATAATGATGTGGGCTGTGAGGGGCTACATCTTCTGTCTTATTTTACAACCTCACAAGGTTATTTGGGAAATAAATTAATGTTTATGAAGCACTTAGGTACTGTAGTGATGATCATCATAGGGAACAAACCAAACCAAACAAAAAAAACCCCAACCAAACAAAACCACAACAACAAGCCCAGAAGGAAGCTTATAATTCTGTCTTTGGAGCATGCTTTGCATAGAATGTAGTAAATAAGGCCTAGGGCCACAAGTTGAACACTGAGAAAGCAAAATATCAAATAGCTGTTCATTAAGGCAGCGTTATCTATCACGTGCAATACATGAGGCAGGAATTCCAGTGGAATTGTTGTGTTTTATTTTGCTTTGCAGTGCTCAGCTTTGCAATCTGAATGCTTTTCTTTTTGCGTTGTTTTGGGTGTAATTTCTTTTGATCTACTAATGAAAGCAGACAAAAAGGTCAGAAGATGGGCTCTTGCTGAAACAAGTATAGTTCGTTTGGAGAAATATAGTTTTAAGTTAATTACTGGTTATTTTGCCATTTGAACTAACAGAGTAACTAAAATAAATTGTTATATCCTCTGTGTACTCCAGTATGAGGGGAGAGGAAGATTGGATGTTAGAAAAAAGTTCGTCAGTGAGAGGTGGTCAAGCATTGGAACAGGCTCCCCAGAATAACGGTCTTGACCCCAAACCTGTGGTGTTCAAAAAATATTTTGACAGATCTCTTAGGTACATGATTTAACTTACAGGCTGCCCTGTGGAGAGTTAGGTGTTGGTGATCCTCAGGGGTCGCTTTAATAATCAATATTCTGTGGTGCTAGGATTTGCCACCAATCTTCCCAGTTTTGTGAGAATTAGAATTTGTGGGAGCCATCCAGTTCTTGGAGGGAAATGTGGGGGAAAAAGCATCTTAATTGCCTAGCCTGTCTGCTCTAGTCTTTGCCCTCATTCCCAATACTTGTCTTCCCAGAGCTTCCCCTCTGCTTGCTCAGCCCCTCAGTACTTCCCAGTAACTCTATTTCCAACCTCTTTACCAGCCTTAATTCTCTATATTCATCCTAGTTACTTAACACCATCCCACTGCATTTTTTTAACTCCTTCCTTGCCATGTAGGTTCATATCAAGGTAGTCTTGGAGCCCTTTATGTTTGGACAAGGTAATTTGAAGCTCTTTTCTGTTCTCACGTTATGAGAGTAGCCCAAATCTTGGCTCCTAGACTAATCAATCCTAGAGTCATCCCTACATTTATTCTTAATCCCAGTGTCTTTCCTTCAATCAAGTGACTCCCTTCCCCTCTCAGTCCTCTGCACTTCTTTGCCTCATTCTGTTTCTCCTAGACAAAGCCTGGTTCACGTCTTTCATATTCAGACAAAACAGCTTCCTCTTTTAGACTACCAGACTGATGGGCATGTGATCAGGCAAGTGCCAGTTATTAGTTCTGGTTGTGACATACCACTGACCTAAAGCAATTTAGAGATGTAAATGCAAGCTCTGGTTAGGTGCCAGCAATTTTTAGCTGTACTTATGTGTGATTTAAATGGAATCATTAAGGTTTTTCTGGTAGCTGTCCTCCAGTGAATTTCTGCAAGGCATGTGTAAATTCAGGTTTTATTCAGATTCATAACTTGCTTAAATGAGAGCAGGTTTGAACAGAACAGTCCGGAGAAAAGGCCATAAGAATTTTTTCCCATGGGCAATGTAGAAGTGTCCCTACCACACTTCCGAGAACAGCTAAACCAATTTGACTGAATTGTCCCATAAATGCAGCCTGCAACAGATACCATAGGAGTAAGAAATCTAAAATTGTGTTTGCAGAATGAAATGTGTGCTACTTCATAAAAGAACGTAAACCTTGTAGGATTTAGGGAAAAAAAAAAAAAGCATAAATAGTGAAGAAATCATTTACATGTGTCCTTTTGGTCTACTGTACTTCACAATAATATGTTCCAAAAATTATTTCCTTCTATGCTGCTTAATATTTGTCTAGTTAATCTTGGTACTTACTACTGTGTCAGTTAGCAACACCAACAGAGCAAGATGAGGAGAAGGGAAATCTTCCCTGCAGGTCATGTTCTGGATGTTAGGTGAGATTTGTTTCATGGCAATTCATGCACCCCAGTTGCTGGGAAAAACAGTCCCATAAGTTTCTCACTAGTGTTATTAGAGACTCAGTAGTGTATACATCTTGTGTACAATGACTGTATGTCCTTCCAAAATCACATTCAATTTATTTCATTATATTAGCAGATTGATGCCTACTATTCCCCTTTCATTCTTATTATAAGGCAAGTGAGCAAGCTGAATACATTTTAGGGAAACTTGTAGCCCTCATCATATATGCAACCCAGGAAAGTGTTGGCTGACACATTATACAGCAATGTCAGAAGGGGATGGGTCTCCTAAATCACAGAATCACAGAATGGTTTTCATTGGAAGAGCCGTTAAAGATCACCTACTTCCAACATCCCTGACACGATCATGGACACACCTCCCACTAAACCAGGTTGCTCAATACCAATTCCTTTTCAAACTGCACCAGTTTTTGCCTTGGTTAAGTAATTTGATCATGTAATGGTTGCTCCTGATATCCACAGCTGAATAAAACCAGGAGACCTGCATCTCTTTATTTGTATGTAATGTTTATGTACCTACCTAGCAGTCTGAAATAAACTTTATTACTGAAACACTTTTTTGGTAGGGGTAAATTTTCACAGATAGCATGCACTAATTTTGTGATCAAGGTGGGATGTAAAGCTCACCTTAATAGCAAATATTAAATCCTATATACTGGATGAGTAGTAGAAAACCCAAACTATATAAATGCAGTCACTAGGATGTTTATTTTTGTACTGCTGGAAAGATCTATGGATCTATAGGGACCTAGATCCCACACAGAGGCAGATGTGGGTATAGACAAATATAGGCACATGTTTTTTAGCCTTTGTAACTACAAAGAGATTTCTAGAAGAGAAAAAAAACGGTATTGTGGTATATATTTTGAAAATTTTTAATTAGCCATGAGGTGTTTGGCTGATTGGTCAAGTGTGGAGTTGAATAGCAGTTTACAGTCAAGATGCACTGATATTTTTACATCATATAGCTTTTCAGGTATTGCATCCTTAAAAATGAGCAAGGGTCATTTTTGCTGTACCAGGAAAGCTAGTACAGTAGCTGAGCTGTCTTCAGCTAACATTGACATTGATCAATAAATTTCCACATGGATATATACACCTCATGTATCAAACATCTTCAACTGATATTAACACAAATGGGAAAGCACTTGTCTAACACAAGACAGCAACATGTTTTCCTCATCTTCTTTATTACTGCTAGGGGAGTCTTAAAACCATTGCTGGAGATCTTTGTAAGGGGAAAGGGTTTGTTGTGTGACAGCAGATTTTCATACTAACCAACTTTGTGTTTTCTGCTAACAGCTGTCTGGTGTTGACCATTGTAAGAACAGACTACTGCAAGAATTTTTTCTCTTGACTTGCATACAGAAGTCTTTTTCAAGGCTATGCCTTGGACTGTGAACTCTGGACAGGTTCACACAGCTGAAATATTTGGGCAGTATTTTTTTAAACTACTGCAGAAAATCGCAAGCAGTTTGTAAGGGGAAGAATAAAATGTTCTGAGCTATGTCCAGGGGTATTCTCTTACATGAAGATACTGTGGGAAAATTCATCATTTTTTTGCAGTTTAATGTTTTCCAGAGGCAGTATCAGTCTTTGTAAGCAAAGGATAAAAGTTATCCCCTGCAGGACTAGGTTAGTAATGTAAAAAAATGGAGAAAAGAACCTCCAGAGGAAAAGAGATCCTCCTCCTTCATCTCTGCTTCAGTTCTGACATTGATGGACTGGTATTTGTCCTTACTTGTGCCTCTGACATGTAAGCAGCTCTGGAGAGGATATTGTTAATTTTCTGTTTGCAGCACCAAGTAACTTTTAGATAGCATACCTCTCTGTTCTCACAGTAGTCTGCAACTGGTTGACATTCATTCTATGAAATTATTTACTAAAAGTGAAACTTAGCGTTTTTATCCTGCTTCTTCTTCATCCTTCTCCTCTCAAACTCATCTGTTTTCTCCTGTACATATTCAGTGTTTCATTCCTATTTTCAATGCTTCTTAGTCTGTATTTCTATCCAACTTCCCCCCCTATTTTTTACTTTATAGTAACTAGATTTGCACATTTTCCATCATGTTTTCAGGGTCTTCAAGAAAATTTTGGTTTGGTCCTCACACTATGTTCTCCACTGTCTTTTTTTTAATTTCTGCTTTAGTTCATTGTTTGTTTTTTAGTGGTTTTATTTGGGTTTGTGTTTTGAATTTGTTGGGTTTTTTTTTTTTTTTTGTTGGGTGGTGTTTGGTTTGGGTTTTTTTGTTTGGGTGGTTTTTTGTTGTTTGGTTTGGTTTGTTGGGGTTTTTGGTGGGTTTTGGGTTTCTTTGTTTTGTTTTTCATTTTGTTTTTTTCTGTTATACCCTCAAATCCTCCTCCTTTCTGTTGCTCAAATACATCAGAATAATCTCCTTCCATCACATTCTGGAACTCACTCCAATCTTTGGATTAATGAAAAATGCTCTGTCCCAAAGGCTGTAGAGAGGACCTAGAGATGTGAGCTTGATCTGAAACTGTACCTCAGAACAGGTGAAGATTCTGAGTTAGTGGTGAAGAAGCTGAACAAACAGCTAGTTCAGGAAAACAATCTCATCTGAGATTCACATTTAAAATCCAATTAATTTCCAACAATTGTTGAAAAGATAAAATAAAAATAGAAAGAAAAAGAAAAAAAAAAGGAGAAAGGATGGTCAAATAAATAGGACAGTGAGCATGTAATCTCATACTTAAAAGACATATTGTATTTTAATTCTAAGACCTATACTCTGATTGTGTAGCTAATGTCATACCTTGATTTGAGACATTTGTGGATCGATTTTAATTCTGTTAAGTCAAAATTTAGTGCATGTTTCTAGTACACGGTTAAGTACTGTTTCTGTTCTTTGGGGAACAAAAATAACCTCTAAACTCTCATAAAGGGCCTTTGAAAAGTAAATAAAACTACTACCCAGGTAATCACATTTTCTTATTTTCTGGCTATTGCAATACAGCATTGATTTTAGGACCAGAATTTACAAACACCTCCAAATCATACTTGGAAAAATAACATTGTATCTCACTTCATTGTGCTGAAGTTTTAAAACCTGTTTGTCCCATCTCTTTGACTGTGCCAATGGTAATTGGAAAGGGGAACCTTGGCCACTCAATTATGCAAGATTTAATATTCCCTCTCTTTTTAATATAAGTTTCTAATTGTTTGTGAGTCAAATCTGCTGAATATGAATTGAAGTAATGAGTCTTCATTGAATCTGCAGGCTACAGTGACCAGTGCCTCCTAACACTGGGTGTTCAGTGCAGTTAAAGTATTTTAAAACAGTAATTGCAATTAGTGATATTCATTTTCACCAACCTTGCAGCTCAGAAGAAGTGAGTATTTAAATATGTCTTGCTGATCAGGTGCAAACTTTTAACAATGCTTTTGTGCTGAAATTTTTGAAGATGTCCAAATTCTGTGGCAAATTAAGCTCATGCCCCTTGTTCCCTGTGGAACTCAGAATAGATCCTGGATTGGCAGCCTGAAAAAGATGGTCTGCTACTGAACCATATGTCCATGTGTCATGTGTCCCAGTCTTGACCTAAAGAAAAGAATAAGCTTCATATTAATTCTTCCCTAGTGTTTTGATGGTGATAACCAAAAAGGTTGCAGCTGTAATTGGAATGTTTGCTGGAATCACATTACTAAGGCCAAGCAGCAGCTACAGGCAGGTGACAAACCTTCAGACTCCAAGAGGTGAGAAGTAAATACCTCTGCCCTTCATAAAGCATTTTTACAGGGCATGTTGCTTATAGTTGGAAAGTCACTGCATTGAGGCCAGTTGTTAATGTAGATCTTACATACAGGGACTCGAAAAGATGGGCCCTGAAAAGCAGTGTTTATAGAAATAGCTGTAGCCAGACATACACTGGAAATCATAATAAGGCAACTTAGTTGAATCTGGTTTAAGATTTTTCTTCAAATTCAAAATGTTGTGTGTTTTTCAGAAATTGCTGTTTCTCTTTAAACTTGACTATTTCTGCTTTCTCTCATACACACACACAGATTTAATGTTTTTTCTCAAGACACTGTGAGCCATTCATTACTGACATCTGCCCACACAGTTAAAAAAACAATTGTCTGTAGACTTCATCTTCTTCTTGCAGAAGTGGTAGGTGAGGAGTGTTTAATCCAGTTGTAAGCTCAAGGACATAGCTATCTGTTCTTTCACTGCTGGAGATGGATTCAAGTTAAAAAGAAAATGAGAATTTCCAACTTGAGGGGAATAGAGGAATGTGGTAAATTCCCAAGATTATTGTTGTGGCTTTGCTGCTTCTTCCATATTCCATATTATGCTTCGTGTCTATTTGGCAGAGGCTTTGACTAATTATGCTGCTTGCTAGCAACTATTGTAGCTGAACTCTGTGTTATGCTAAGTTTTGGAAGACTAACTAACAGCTGTGGGTACCTAGTTTTCAGAGACCCTTGCACATGTTAAAACCCCTAAGGACAGCCCATATATTCCTTTCAAACCTCATGATTCAAATAATGCAAAGCTTTGTGGTAAAGAATAATGTTGCCTCCTGGTAGTCTTTCCTCTCTGCATCATGTTGCTTTTTCTCACAAGTCTCTTTCTCTGCATATAAGAGTGGCAGAATATAGGCTTATAGATAATTGAGCTTGCTGCTTGTTTCCTGAAGAACCCCCACAACCATGTTTTTAAATCCTTGAATTTGGGTTCCTGGCCACGAAGTTGTATATATTTGTCTAATATATATCACTTCTTTCCATCTACACTTACCAATTTTTTTCTCCAGAGTGAAATTCATCCAGTGTTTTGTGTTTGCTATAAATACACATCTCAGCTGTATTTCTATCCTTTGTGTCAACATTAAAATTCCCTTGTTCTATGTTTAGCTTGAATAATTACCAAACCATTTGCAATTAGAACTCTAGGATGTGACCTCACACTGATTTATTCCTTCGTTTCTTTCTGTATTTAATACATTTCAGATACTGAAAATACCAAATCTTTGTCCTTTTATTTTGATGTTTATCAGTAATGGAAACATTCCAAAACAATCAGCCAAATACCTATGCTTTGTTCATTTATTGCCTTCTCTGAAGATAAATTGACTGTACTCAACTCTCTTCAGCATTTTTCTTCACCTAGATATTATTGCCTTGTGCAGCCACCCCAAGGTGACTGTTATCACTTAATTAAATCCTTGCACGCTGGGAAGAAAAAACAACATTGTTCGTTCATAACCCCAAGGAGGTGTGTGTCTTTTTTTTTTTTTTTTTTTTTTTTTTTTTTTTTTTTTCTTTAAGCCACTAAGCTTTTTCCCTGTTTTATTAACTTATTCCTGGCTACAACAAGACATACTTTGTTGATGAGCTAGAGGTTGTATTAGCTTTTTATTTTCTGGGTAAACTTATCTTTTCTCTGGGAAAAAAGATGTGGGCATTACAACAAAGTGGGGGTGGGGGGAATGGGATCTCTCCAAACCCTGCATTTGCTAGTAAAGGTCTGTGTAAACATCAAGCTAGTAAAGAGAAACAGGGGAGTAGCAGGAAGGAAATGAGAAAATAAAATGCAAACATAAAATTGGAACAAGAGAAAAACGTAAGATGGCGTGTATATACACAGAGAAACTACTGCAGTGCTAAGGGAAAATTGGCATAAGGAACAGCATTTTTGAAGAGGGAAAAAATATATCAGGGCTTTTTATGTTACCATCCAGGGCAGCATCTTTTTATTAGCCTCTTGGTTAATGTCTTTTCTCTGTCTATTGATTTTAGACTACATAACACTGTGCTCTTGCTTTTGCCTTTGCATTATTTTTCCATAGTGCATAACCCTACTTGGAAACTGTAAGAGGAAATATTGCAGACAAGCCATTCATTGAATATGTGAGACCAGTGATTTTCTTTTATGTT
Organism: Indicator indicator; assembly: GCF_027791375.1. Taxonomy (NCBI): domain Eukaryota; kingdom Metazoa; phylum Chordata; class Aves; order Piciformes; family Indicatoridae; genus Indicator; species Indicator indicator. The sequence goes on from NC_072013.1 coordinate 43,834,951, forward strand.
GTTTTAAGCACAGTACTTCATATGAGAAAGTTCAGTTGAAGCAGTGAGCTGCCAGGATATATCCAATGGTTTTAGCTGCCTTTTTGTTTGTTTCTAGTCCATTAAATGTAGGACTAGAAAATAGGTTTATCCACTCTAAAATTTGGGCTCAAGCAACCATATGTATTTGCTCATGATGCTAAATCATTTTGCCACCTGCTGTGTTCAACAAGCATTTACAAATAGTAAATGCTATTTAAAGCTGTAATATTTACAAGAGCAGTTTGTGCTGTGATATCATTTGTATGAGAAGCATAACATTTTATTGTGTAACAGTAAAGAGCTTTTAAGTAGTTGGATAATTGTGATTTATGAAATACTGCTACCTCTGTTGTGTAGACTAATTATTGTAGGTCAGAGAGAGTAGTATAAGTTTCTGTGTGAACCACAAAATATTGATAGATTTGTATGGATTTGCTCCAAATCCAGCATGTCTGTGGTATACATCAATAGTTAGTCTCTGGAAATTCCATGTTCATGATAACTTTATAGCCTGAATTCTGGGATTTCTTTTTGTTCTGTGCATTAACATTCTTGTCTGTAGCTTTCTGAATGAAATTGTTCCTGTTACAATGTTTACACAGCTTACCTTTCTCTCTTTTGTAACAGTAACAAAATTCTTTCAGTTTACCTTCACAGATTCTAGGAATGCTTTCCAATCTGTGTGCAGTGGATCTGTCATCCACACTGATTGTACCTTGTGCTCTGTGTTTTTATTTAACCTATTTTAACTCCTAGGCCTGCTGACTGTCTATCTATAGATCCATATGCATATCTTAATGAACAAATTGCAAAGGTATCCACAGCCTCTTTTATTTGGAACAAAGGCAACAGCAAATGTATCAGTTATCAAGATTTTAGGTTTGGTTTAGTTTCAGATTACTTATTAGAGAGAGGTTTAGGAAACAGTAATTCTGCAGTGAATTAAGTTTTGGTGTCAAAATGGTGATGTTCCTCAGTAAGAGCTTTAGGAGTCAGCTCTAGGCAGATGCTGATGTTTAAATTTGGGACATTAATTTCAGATAGCTGTAGCATGTACATATTTACTTTCCAAAACTGTGGGCTGGTTTTGTTTTGGTTCGGGTTTTTTTGTTTATTTTGGTTGGTTGGTTTGGTGGCTTTCTTTTTTTGTTTGTTTTTGTCTGGTGTGTTTTGGTTTTGGCTTGGTTTGAGTTAATGTGCTGCTTTGCTTTTGGTTTTTGTTGGTGGTGGTTTTGTTGTTGTTGGTGGCTTCCCCCACCTCCCTTTTTTATTTTTTATGCTTTCCTAATTGGAAAAATCTAGGCCTACACTTATTGCATTATGTGAGTCTTCATAAGTCATTTTAATACTAGTTTTTTATATCAATGAATGGCTTGGTGACTTCATTGCAGGATAGGGAAGAGGCACAAGGAGCTTGTGAGAGCTGGACATTAGGAAAGACTTTTTCACAGAAAGAGTGGTCAGGCATTGGAATAGGCTGCCCAAAGAGGTGGTGGAGTCACCAAACCTGGATGTGTTTTAAGGTTGTTTAGATGTGGGGATATGGTTTTGGGGTGGATTTCACAGAGTAGGGTTAATGGTTTGACTTGATGATCCTGAAGGTCTTTTCCAACTTGAATGTTTCTGTGATTCTGAGAATTTTATTACCACACCATTCAGCTAGAAATATATGGCAAAATATGTTGTGGTTTCAAACAAGGATGCTTGAAAATTTTATACATCATGAATGTCCATCTTTTAGGGTCAAAAAAGCATTCTGAATTTCTAAGCAATCTGATATGCTTGTTTTATTTTCTGTTAAAAATGTAATCTAGAAAGAAAAATAGCCTGAAGTGCCATAGGAATTGCCTCAAGCAAGTTGAGTTGTACTCCTGCTAAGAATATTACTAGGCTGAAAATACTGTTTGGATTTTAAACTCTAGTCAGAACTCAAACAGTCTTCTCAGATGTAGAAAACATTTGCTATTATTTCTGTTGCAGTTATCATGTGTGTGTGTGCGCTTCTGCTCTTTCCCATCTGGTTTCAAACCAGAATCAGGGAAGGACTGATAAAGCATCGTTTCTTTTTCACTATAGTGACTGAAAACAGATTGAAGAAATTCAGATAAATGTCGGAACTCGTTAAGGCATGACCACTTAAATTTATTTATTTTAAGTTGGAAGGGTTGCTGCCAATTAAAAAAGGCAAATTTACATGCAGAAGTCTAACTATACTGCTTTCTGTGTTGTGTGTCAGGCAGCATGTTCATTTGGGCACAGTAAGAGAACAGAATCTGAACTGGAAAGACATTCACATAGCAGCATAAAAAGCACTGACAGCATCTAGTTGCTGGTTTGCTAGGACAGGGTTTAAACTAAAAGAGGGTAGGTTCAGACTAGACCTAAGGAAGAAATACTTCATGATGAAGGTGGTGAAACACTGGAACAAGTTGCCCAGAGAGGTGAGAGGTACCCAAGGTACCCCATCCCTGGAAACATTAAGGTTCAGGTTGGATGGAGCTTTGAACAGTCTGATCTAGTCAAAAATGTCCCTGTTCATTGCAGGGGGTTGGACTAAGTGACCTTTAAAGGCCCCTTCCAACCTAGGCCATTCTATGATTTTAATTGATTCAGGCTCAAGGCAGTTTTCCAGTCATTTAAAGAAATAAATGAAGAGGGGAAAAAAAAGAACAACTGAACAGAAGACACTATTGGAACAAATAAAAGGATGATTGAGGAAATTCTGGTTTGTATTTTATTTTTTTTTTGCAAAAAGGTTGAAGTTAAACTTGTGCTACAAGTTCTTTCATTGATGTTCCACAAGTAAGACTTGAAAGTGTGCTGCATTCCAGCTATCAGGAAGTCAGAACTACACTATAAAGATGCTCAGGTAACTGACAGTGGCTGCCTGCAACTTAGACAACTGAGCACACATGTAAGGCATTGCCTAGGATTTAGAAGAAGATACTGCTCAAGGCAGGACACAACTGCTGATACATGTGAGTTTTTAATGGAAGAGGAAGAAGAAAAACTTGGCAGTGGGAGCAGGGAAAAGTAAGTGCACTAGACGCACTGTATGTTTAAAGCATCATAGGAAGAAGAAATCAGAAATGTTGGCTTTCTCTGAGTGGTTCTGAGTAGCAGGAAAAGGGTGCCAGGGTTTGGCAAGAGGAGTTATATTGGGGAGTGCCTTCAGGTCTGTTACAAATTGAAGTGAAATGGATCCTAACAGTGCAAAACCATCACATCAGTTCCTGATCGGGACAAGAGATACAACATGTAGACTGTGGACAAGTGCAATAAATAGCATTAGGGTTGGCAGTGTCAAGACTATTTGGGACTCTTTGGATAGTGTGGCATGTGGACTATTGGCATAGCTACTGGACTTTGCTGTGTGAAGGAAGTCTGGAGCACCCTTTGGTGAGCAGGTTATTGGTACTTTGTGTTGTGTCTGCCCTTAAGGGTACATCATGATAGTGTGGCTGCACACTAAAGCCCTGTGGTAAAAATACAGAAGAACATTTTCAGATGGCTACTGAGAAACTGCTTTTAAAAAAAGACCAAGAGAATACTCTTGATTGAAACCTTGTGTTTCCAGCTTCTGCTGGTGCTGTATGGACAAATCATAATCCCCTCACTCCTCCCCAGCCCTAGAAAATAGGATTTTATTATGGAAATACAAACAGGCTCTTAATTATCACAGCAGTCAGAGGTGTCAGTATAATATATTAGCTTGTATTTAAAAAAAGAATATGAACTTTTTTTCACTGAAAGAGCTGCTCTGTGCTGTTGATATGCTGGAATTTATGCAGTGAGCTGGTAAACAGCAAAATCCGTACTTATCTTTACCTACACAGGCATTAGAGGTGAGCTCAAAAATACCCAAAACCCACCAAAAAACCTCAGAAGAAAACAAAACAAAACAAAACAAAAAAAAAAAAAAAACAAGGAGGGGGGAAGCACAGTTTTTCCTCATTGTCCTGTTGATGGCAGAGCTTACATGCACTTGGTCTCATATTCCAGCTGTGAAACAGGAGTAGAAGGTCAGCAACAATGGTGTTTTGTAGTGACAAGCTCAGTTCTTTCCTGAAATCATTCAGGACCAGACCTCCAATTCCATGAGGACAACTGATCTTCACATAAATGTGCATTCCCTGCTTTTGTGTGAAATGTGCTTCTGTAACCTCAAAACCCTTGATGGAAGTACAGCAACCCAGCACAGAGATATCAGCTTTACTGTGTAGAATGCAGATGTAGGGGAAGATTTTGAAATACTTCTGTTAATAATGAAGTTTCTAACTTGTTTGAGGAAGTTAATTGTTTTTCTGTTAGTCGCACATGTTCACAGTACTCCTGTGTTTCTCAGCCTTTCCTGCACATCTGAGCAGATGGAGACCAATTGTATGTGGGTACCAGGACAGCACAGCATAGTTTTCTGTAGATTTCCATCTTGTCCTCTGTTGACTTCTGTGTCTAAGACAGTGCAACCTGGCTGAGGCTATTTCAGTGCATTTGAAACATCTCTACTTTGTCATGTTTAATGCCATAGAAATTCGTAGTTCAGCATTGACTGCTGCACAGGCTCTCAGGTGGTCAGGTGTTCTTTATCAGTGTTTTCACCAAATTTGTAGGAATTGCTCTGAGACTTCTGCCCACTGTCAAATCTAGCAAACACCAGCCATGGATTGGAATGCTGTTAGCAGGACATACAGACAAAGACATGCAGAGGAAACATGCCTCTATTAGGTTATGTTTTAGTAACTAGCAAGTTCTGAATCATGCCAGTCCGGATTCTTCTTGTTTCAAAGGTCACAGGACTAAGGAGTCAAATAGCAGTAACAGTACTGGAGGCTCTTATGTGCTGTTTTTTACTGGAAAAGCTGCTTTAATTTAGCCCAGCTGTATAAGGGTCTTAGAAGACTTCATAGTGGACACCTGTGGAACTGCTTCGCACTCTCATAGGTAGAGAAAGAATTGGCATAGCAAATGCAACTCTTGCATTAGTACAAGAATTAATTAAAACTGGAGGAACTCTTAGCTGATTAGGACCAGGTTTGTCATCTTTTTATTATATCATGGGAAAAGAGGCTGAAGATAAGAGCATAAGTTTGGATTTTTTTTTCTGTGTATCTGCTAAGGGTCACAGTTAAGAAAAAAATCCAAACTGAATGGATTTGGGATTTGTTCTACTTTCTTATTGTCTGTAAAGTATTCTCAAGGTGTTCTTTCAAGAAGAGTATAAATCAAAATGATATGCTAGGCAAAGAACTCAATTTCTCATTCAGATCTATTTTGGTTGTCTCTGTTGCCATCTAATAGATTAAATATGCTAAACATAAGCCCCTCATCCTGTTCTTCCCTGAGCACAGCCTCTCTGCTTCATATATATGAAATTGTGTGATGCAAGTGAGAACACATGCACTCAGTTCTGGGCTAGAGATCTAATTCTAGCAAGCCAATTGTCAGGATCAATCACCAGAGCATCTGAGTACCTACTAAGTGCAGATGTTATTTTAAGAGTACACAAATTCTTCCCTATATTTTTTTTTCACCTAGGTTTTTTTGGTTTGTTGTTTGTTTTTTGTTTTTTTTTTTTTGGGGTTGGGTTTTTTTTTTTTTTTTTTTTTTTTTTTTTTTTTTTGACATTTGGATACCTTTATCTGTTTACTTTCACATAGAGCCAGATTGTGAAAGAAAGGCTGACCAATCAGGCAGATACAGTGATTATAAGATCAATTTGAATACATAAACCAAAATATTGATAGATAACACAGAAGGGCTTTAAAATTGCAGCTTTGGAAACAATACCATTCACAAACCTGATTGTTCCCACAGTCAGTTGTGCTTGGATAGGTGCTTCTACTTGCACAGTGTTCCAGTCAGGTTAAATTCCCATAGTCTCTTGCTGTGTGGTCTGAGGTGCAGGTGTGGAGACTCAGCCCTTCTGACAACTCTCCCTGTCGTAGCTCCTGCTACTGGGGGTCACCTTACTCTTTCAGTTTTGGCACTTGGGTAGTATATGTTGGTCAGGCACATACAATGGCAAGTCCTTTACTCAGGGCAGCACTTCTGGGGGCACAAATGCATATATGATTGGAATATTTGTGCCACCAAAGGGCAGAAACCCTTTGGTATTCAAACCTTATGTATCCAAAGCAAAGGCAGTCCACAAGCAGGTATACACTTAATCCTGACCTGAAGCAATCACATTCTCAGGGTGAAAACATATATCATGTAATCTCTGTATGATGTCTCATCCTAAATAGCTGTAGTTGATTGTATTAGGTGGCATGCAGTTTTTGGCATCATGATCTGCTGTCCAAACAGTCTGGAACCAACAGTAGGAATCCTATATAATTGAAGGGAAGGAGTTCATCAGGAATTGGCATCATAAAGATGAAAGGTCAGTGCTTTAATACACAACTCCCACAAAATTGAATTTTAATTAAGTGCAACAGTGTTGAATCCCTCCCTCAGGAGTCCTTTTTCTCTCTTTTCTTTGCAATAATATATATAGGTCTCCTCTCAGAAAAGGGAATAGCAGAGACAGAGTATAAATGTTCTGCCTAGTAAGATTTAAATAAGTAGTTTTCAGCAGTGGTTAGTATAGTATGTACTAATGTAAATCAGTGTTTTGTTCTAGTAGTGAATCATTTATAGAGAATAATGGACAATGAAAAATAGCATTTGTCAATGACAACAGCAGTTTTTAACCTGTTCTTTTGTGTGTGTGAACCAGTGGATCCCCAAAATTGTCTATTGGCAGTTTAAATACTCTGTGGTGAATTTAAGTCTGTAGACAGCAAGCTTACTTTTCTCAATTACCTTTCACAGCCTCTTGAAGCAGTTCAGGTTAAGTTGTTCAGAAGGAATAGTTCATGTTCCCCAGACTGTTGGATTGTTCAGTTTACAGTTTTGAGTAGTCAAAAGCTGAAATCAGTCACATGGAAGACCACAGATTGGAAACCACTGCTGTGGACACAGGGAATGTACACTTTACTGAACATCTTCTTCCAATAAAATTACTATAAAATTGTCTGCATGTCATGCAAAAAAATTACTTCCTGCCTGTCACTACTGGGTACTACTCACCTTCTAAAATATTTTACTCAGGAGAGGTAGCTTTCTCACCCTCAGAGAAAAACAGTCCAAAAGCTTTAACTTGTAGTCATCACACATTTAAAATCTTACTGCCAATGCAAGTTAAAATGACCTGTGCAGCCAGCTGACTTCAGCAAAGCTGACCCTGCACTGGGTAAAGCATCACACCACTTTTAACAAATATTTTAAGTCCCTCAGTGCACATGAGTGTGCCTTCTACTTGAAAACCTGCATGAAGAATTTCAGCAGTTTTGCCCAGCAATTTAGGTCAGTTAATCAAACAGAGACATAGAGGATATAGCAAAATAGTGCAAGTACTTCACCCAAAAATTTCCTGGAGATAATTAAAGATCATCTGGCTTCTATCATGTAACTCAGTTTTGTTGTTCTTATCTGCATTTTGGCATTGAGACAGTTGTCTGCATGTTGTGTGAAGGGGCTTGCCAAAAGAATATAAAAAATGATCCTATGATAAACTGGGTGCAGAATAAGTGCAAGCTGTCTGCCCTGAATTATTTTGTATTTTTGTCTACATTGGCAAGCCTCACTATTTTTGTCTTCTAATACCACTGCAATATAACTCAAGGATAGGTTTTTTTTTTCCCTGATGTGATACCAACTTTTCAGCAAGTCTAACAGCTTTCACGGTGTAGTTTCCTGTATGCAGTCAGGATGGTTTTAGGTTTTACAGCAATGCAGAAGGGCCTTCTAGGGGGGAAAAAATTAAAGGCAGAGATCCCTAAAAGTCATTTATTCTTTTGTACACACAAAAAATTTTGTCAAACTCTTAAACTCTGACTTATTTTTTTCTTGAACCCATGCTGCTTATAGATTTCTAATCTTTCTGTGCTTCTCAGGCTCATCTCTGATATTTGACACTTTTTTATCAGAGAATAAACCTGGCAGTACACTTGAAGAACCTGCCTGCCACCTTGAAGCATTATTCTTACCTCTAAACTTTTGTCCTCTACACTCTACTTCTGCAGTGGTTCTGATCTGGAACAAAATCTGTTTTTTCTAATCAAGTAGTAAATCTGCCTCTGCAAGGTTTTGCTGCTTCGGTTAAATAAACTCTGTTAAGTCTGGCAAAAGATACATCAAGGGAATTAGTAAACTTTTCTCTTCCTCCTTCATTTCTTGGCTTCAAGCTGTAGAGCAGACCTCATTATTATTGACACATTTATTTTTTGGCACTACTTTGTTGTCATAAATTGCATCCTGACCACGCAAGCAAAGAGCACGAAGATGGCAAATTAGGAAGCTGGCATCAAAGTCCATTCTAACCACATCCTTTGAGCTTGTCTTCTTACCTCATCTTTTTTTCACTGAAGTTATTTTGCTGCCAAATACATGTTGCTTTGTTGCCAAATACGTGTCATTAATTCAGAAGGAATCTATGGTCATGTAAGCCATATAGCCATTATGGTGGACTGTAATTGAAAAACATGATAGTGGTTTGAGGTTTGAAAGCAGGGATTTCTGTGTGTTTAATGCTGGAAGTTTTACTCAGTCATAAAAAGCTTGTAACCCAAGGAACACTGCAATAAATCCTCTGCCTTTTTGTTTTATTTGGGTGTTTGTTTTGTTTTATTTTGTTTTCTGCAAGGGACCAAAAATACTAAAGAGAAGGAATAAAGCTTTTAGAGATTTCTTTTTTTTTTTTTTCCTGCATGTCAGTAGAGGCTCAAACTCATTTTTACTCATGTATATCAAATACATCCCACATAAAATGCTATTTTCAGGAGAAATACTCCAGTTGTCTTGCAGTACTTAATTATGAAAGCCAAGGTCAAATCTTATACCTATGTAGTTGTATAAGTTTTTGTATGTTTCTTGGTGTTGCTGGAGGATATTACTCCAGTATCCGAACAGTTGGAGCATAGTAGATGTGCACTGGGGCTTTGAATCAGATTTCTGTTAGCCATCCTCTATGCCTATTATTTCATTTTAACCTCCCCATCCAAGAAAGGTTTGCCATATTGAAATGAAACTTCTTCATTGAGGTCTTTAGTAAATCATGTTGTTTTTTTTTTTTTTTAAGTCATGCTGTAACACAATAAGTAAATTATGCAATGATATGTGTATTATAACAGGGGGACTATTTTGACTGCATGCAAATGTCAATTGCATACAATCCTGAGTCTCTAAATAAAAGAAGAGTAAAATAGTTTTGCTGTTATTGAATGTTCTGTGTCTAATTGGTGACAGGCTTTGTCCTCAAATTAATGTTCAGCTCTGGTTATAATATCATTATGTCGTAACAGTGAAAAATTGTAATTAAGATGATCTGTTTGCCAGGAAAAGTTTAGCGTATCAATTAATCTGTTTTATCAGGGGGAGTATTCCCTTCCCCAGCCCCTATCTCCTGATCAGACCCTGAGCGATGGGAAAAACATCACAGATGCATGCTGCATTGGACAAAGAACACATGCCTGCATTTAAATCATGTATATCTTACTTTTTTACTGATGTAATTGTGAAATATGTTCTTTTTGCATTCATAATTAGGGGGTGGAACAGATGGTGAAGTCTTAGTTTAAAATAATCTGTCATTAAAATAACCTAGCCTACTGGTAATTCTTCACTCTAACTGGAGTTTAGGTCAGGGTAACAGGGTTTTTTGCAGCACTGGAATACACTAGAAAGAATTAGGGACTTCATGGATAGTATGAAATATGAGGATATTCTCCAGAAGGACACTGTAGTAAGACTGCAGCGAATTAAATTTGCCTGTAGTGGGAATATGCAAAAATGGCTGGGACAAAATTCCTCTGACAAATATAAATCCATTTAGTGCAATGCATTATACATTAGTGCATAGTCGGTCAAAGTGGTACAGTGGGTTTCATATCCTGAGAGGAAATAATCTCACTATTCTACAAATACTATAAAAGGCACTTAGTATTTTGGGTTAAAAACCTCTGCTTTACATTTTCATATTATTCTGATGTCAGAGGATATAAATTACAGTTATTGGCATTATTATTCAGAAGTGCTGTAGCTAGTGACTTTTTACATCGGAGTCTCACTTCCCTCGTGTCTACCACATTGACTTGCTGCTATGTGACAAAGGAAATCTTGTATCAGTCCTGTCCAGCTAGTTTAGAACAGTTTTCAGGCATAAGAAAACTGGCTCAATAAATCAGATACTTTGCATGTCTTTAAAGCGTTTATTTTAGTGTTTCCTCATCCTCCAACAGCTTTGAAGAAAGCATATAGATTTCAGCATGGTATTATGATAAATCTTCTCGAGGAGGGGCAAGCATTAACATTTGTGTCGGTTCTTTTTCATCTTAATCCAACCTTGGTTAATAATCAGAAAATTCTACATAGTGGGTAAGAAGATGTAATTAACCCTTTGACCCCAGAATCTTAATTGGCGCCTGTTGAAAACAGTGGGGCAGTTAAAAAAAAAAAAAAAGAAATTAAAAAGTAGCCTGTGGTGATTGAAACAGCATAATACATAATGGTTTTCTGAAATTAAAAGTACTAGGGAACTTCAGCTTTAATCACATTTTGCACAAACCCAGGAAGTGTAGGTTTAAACAAGAAGTTGCCAGTCTTCCTTAAATTGGATTGTGGTCTAAATTGGCATTTGGGGGTCACCCTGACCCTTTTTCAGCTGCCACACTAGATGGACTAAGACTGAGTTTATGACAGGCAACTTCATTTATAAAAATAAAAGCAATTAAGAATATTTTCCTGCCAGAAGACAGTCTACCTTTATATTCATGACCTCTGCTCTAACGAAAACAGGACATGTTATGAAAACTCAGCTTGCAGACCCTAGCTCTGCAATGTAGTTGATGATCACTGTGGAACATCTGAAGCAGAAATCCTACCTGCTTTTGAACTAGTGAAACTGTTCAGAAATTCTGGCTGGAAATTACACTGTGATGTTCATTTTAAAAGAGATATTTGAAAGCTAACTAAAGCCAGTACCCTTCTTGCTTTTTTATTGTTATGATTTTTTTTGTTGTTGTTGTTGTCCTTAATACTTCCAGAGATTTCTCATTAAAACAAAACTGTTTGTAAATAAGTAGTATACAATGGCATCACCCTACTTTTCCTCAGTGTATAACATAACCTCTGTTATGTTGTCTGCCACCTTCTGTGAAGCTGCTCTCTTGGCGTGCACAAAGGACATACGCTTTATGAAAAATTGACAAATTTCAACACGCATTACTTAAATAATAAATATTCATAAATAATACCTATGAATAACGAATGAGACAGTCCTTCAGAACTACTGTTTGACCTGTATAAGGAACAACAACACTCTCATTTCAGCCCTCTCCTACTGGTGGGAGGAACTGTCTTGCATTGGAAGGTGGCTCTTCGTCGCCCTATTTTTATTGTCAGGGTTTTTTTTTTAGGTACGAGGACTTGAGCTTAGTGCTCGGCACTTTTGTTTTAATGTCTTTGCATGTGGGGCATGGAAGTAGCTGTTTCATTAGCTGTTAATCAGTGGCTTTTTCAAAATACAATTACATGAACTTTCTGGGTTTACTCTGTTGAGCAAAATGCTGAATTTGGTCAGTGTTTGTACCCAAGCATAACTTCAGGGAGGTGGGAATTAAACAGAGGAAGAAGGACTGACCATGACTTAGTAGTCTCAGCATCATGAACTTACTTTATGATGTAGGAGGTGACTAATCACCCAAGAAGCCAAAGGAGTCGTGGGTATGCTGCACTGGCTCTGCCAGTCCATCAGTGGTGCCCCACCCATAGCAAAGTAGGAAGCAAAAGGAATGGTCTCCCAGAAAGAAAAATAAGGGTAAGGAATTAAAACTGCTTAACTGAGAGAGTCAAAGCCAATGGCATGGAAAAGAAGCAAGTGCTTACAATGTCTAATACTGCTCACTAACACTCTTCCCAGTTGCTGATGACTTTCCAAACTTTATCCATGAAGACTGAAATGTCTTTGTACAGGTGTATTGGCCAGAGATAGTTTTGTTTGTTTGTATTTTTCTAGCAGAATTGGTTTCAGTCAATTCCAAAAGAACGCTGAAGAAAACATATCTGCACAGTCAGTACTAAAAGCTTTCTGCAGACTTCTCTCATTAAGAGAGAATTCCTCTCAATTCCTAAACAAGACAATGTGTAGAAAAGAAGCAGGAAAACCATCAGTGACTCAGAGAATTTTTTGTTGCTGCTCTAACAAAACTCTGTAGAGATCTGCCAGATTTTTACACCGTACTGCACTATACTAAGCAGACTGGATCATAAATATGCTCCAACTACATGTAATTCAAGTAAAAGAATGAGGGGACCAAGAACGAGGGGACCACACTAAAAGCCAGGATATGTAAAAAGCTAAGACAAAAGTTTTTATGTGATGCACAAATAACTTGGTGACATTTCTTTCTTCAAGATATAATTAAGTCAGGATTCTGTGCTTCCCTCAAAGGAAAAACAAACCAACCCCCAACAAATGAAAAAAAAAAAAACAAACAAACCAAGACAAGAACATGAGATTGGAAAGAAACTTCTAGTAGGTTTGTTATTACCTACGTACCATTATGGATATTTCAAAGACTGTTCTGAAGCACCTAGGTACACCCTGTCAGACCCAGGAAAACCAATGACTGCTGATAGGTCGTTAGTCTGATTCAGTATGGCAATTTATTGTTGCTCGTGGAGAATGGTGTTCTAGCATGCACTTATATAGGTGCCCAGGGAATTAGGGTGATGGTTCTCAGTTTTATTTCTAACAGAGGATTAAATTTCCTCAAAAGAACAAGGGACACAGCATCAGGAAAACCAAAACCTTTAATATTTACTTTTCTGATCTTTTTGTGCTGGGGAAGGTGGCTAGGAGCAAAAGAAATATACATAGTGGGGGAGATCAGATGTGTAAAGGTTTTAATTCTCCTATTATGCATCTAAGTTTGAACTTTGCTGTTCCAAATTTTCCACCTGTTATTGATGTTAAAATTCAAGGAACTGATGTTAATCATTTGAAAAGAAATGATGATGATTTATAAGAGGCCATAAACGGCTTGCATAATATAAATGTTTTTGCATGAAGGAACTCTATGAAAATTTACATTTTTATTAATTCATAAATATAAATTAGAGTCTTTCTTTAATGCAGTGTCTTTAGTGGGGGTTTGTTTTCCAATATGTGGTTTATTATTTTTTAGAAAACACAGATTTTTGAGCTAATTCCACCACCTACTACATCAGAGAGAGGTGAACACTTGCTATAGACAGTTTCTGACCAGCAGCATGTTAGAAATTAATCAAGAGGCAGAAGGAGAAAAAAAAACAAAACAACACTCTTCTGTATTTGGAAAGGAGTGAAATGATTGCATGACTTGGTCATCATATAGCTCCATCAAATTTATTTGCATCTCTTATTTTTTCTTCCAAGACCAAGCTGATCTCTCAAATGCTAGTTATAGTTTTACTTTACATGTATCTTTCTCCAAAGAGGATATTTGAGATGGGATTTTTTTTTTTAAATTGTTTCTTGTTGATCCCAGCACTTGGGTTTTTTCTTATTTTCTGAGTGGTTTTAGCATTTCTAATTAATGGAATTTCATAATTTTTACTTTTGCAATAGTGAAAGCTTGTTTGCCCATAAGCAGCCTCATAAAAAAGCATAAAAGTAACAGCACGTATAGTTTACGAAAGGCAGTTTCTCCCTAGTGAAGACTTGCTCTTATTCCTAGAGATGTATTTCCATCTTGATGTGCAGTGATTTACTCTGTGTGTCAGTTTAGAATATAGTCCTTTGTTTATTGATTGCACTCATGTTTCAAAAGGTAGGCATTAATCTGTTAGTTGTATTCTGATTTTTGCAGTTGCAGTGGAAATCCCTTCAAAAATTAGAACCTGTCAAAGTAAAATCTGATCTAGAGTTTTATACCAACAGGATGAAATTAATAACATTTCTATAGACCTAAGCTGTAAACATATTTGACAGTAATCTGCTGATTGGCTTTGTTTGTTGTCTCACAAAAGGAAAATGGGGTGGTGTGTGTGTGTGCGTGCATGCTCGTGTGTGTGTGTAATCCTCAATTAATTAACAAATTATTGAGGTCCGTAGTGGTTTGTATGATGGTAGGATTTTATTTTCTCTTTTTTTTTTTTTTGAAGTGGAAATTCTCTGCTTTGATTCTGGGGGGAGAGAGGGGGGAACTTCTTACATACCGTTTGGTTGGAAGGTTATTTATTTTCCTTATTTATTTATTCTTGTAAAATAATGGAATAACATTTTGTTTTTCTATATTTCTGCTGTCATGCAAATGAGATAAATTTTAAACAGTATTGGCAGATTTAAGCATGTCAATAAGTCCTTGAACTTTGGAATATACTCATAGTCTATTTGTTAATATAGAGACAGAATATAAAGGAACTGTCTTAAAGATTCAGATAAAAAATATTCTTGTAGAAATCAGAACATTTTCCTCAATTTGTTCTGTGTTGCCTTTGAATCTCTTTCTATCCAGAATTTAGAAATTTTTATTAATCTATTCACTTTTTTTTTTTTTATTCCCCTTACTCTGTAGTCCCTGGATGGATTTGTATTTGCACTAAATCAAGAAGGAAAATTTTTGTACATTTCAGAAACTGTCTCCATCTATTTAGGCCTGTCCCAAGTAAGTATGTGCTTTCAATCCTAGAACATAATTGTGTATGGCTTGTTCTTCTCTTTATAGTTTTTAAAGAAATATTTATTTGGTTTATGTTTTTGTTGCATGGATTATTGAATGAGTTATTTAATTTTGCATCTGCTTCGTCTTGAGAAGTCATTGAAAAATGTACCTCTCAGGATTGGACAATGAGACAAGACAAACTTGTGCGTGAAAAGTTTTTGCCATGAAGGATCATTATTAATTTATTGAGAACAAATGAAGTTTCTTCTCTCAGTTGTTTTGAACTTTAAACCTCTATACCTGATAGGAAAGGGACACACTAATAGTACTTCCCTTGTGTCCTATTACTGGATGTTTATGGAGTACCCTGCATTATCCAGGGAGCTGACACGATGACAGGGAGTCATTTGGAGTCAAGAAATGCTGAAAGAGACCATTAAAATGTCTTGCAGGGAGGGTTCCAACAAGGACATGTTTTGCTGCTTTCACAAATGCTCACTAGTATGAAAAGACAAATTTATAAAATATAATTGTTTAGTTTTTAGTTTATTTTTTTATGTATATGCAGACAACTGTTTTGCAAAGATTGAAAGGCAGGACAAAAGTTGCTTGTTGATGGACATTCCTAATCCTGCAGCATTCAGAAACGTTTAGGAAGGATAGCTTCTGTCTGCTTGTACTTAAAAATGCAGCAGAAAGATTTTGCTTTATGATTTTCAGAGTAGGATAATCTACTTCTGTTGCAGTCATCCTGAGGAGAAAAATAAAAAATGGAGATAGTATTTATTTTAGGTCCTTTAAATTAGGACCCGTTCTGCTATGAGGAAGCAACTATTAGCAGTGGCAACTGTCAGTTCTGCTGTGCCCCAACAACAATGAAATGGGAAAATTCAACATTTGTTGCAGAAAAAGACTAATTTAAAATATTATCTGCTGAGAATCTGAATAGAGGTTCATTAACTCCTCAAAGAACATGCAAGCAACTGTCTGTAATAAGTTCAGTAATTGTTATTTTGTGCTGGCTTTAGCAAACCAAATGATGGAAATGGAAGCAGAGCTGTTTCTAACTCATATCAGTATACTTGTCTCTCATTAAAGTCCCTCATTTTGTAATAGACTTTAATCCATGCCTTAATCTGTTTGGGAGTTAGTATCAAGAACCTCAGATTTTGAAATTGGTGCGCCACCATGTTGCTAATACAGTAAAGAATTGGAACTTTAATGTTTATTATTGTCTCATGCTCACATTAATCTGTTTTATGCATAGTATCCAACAAAGTTTAATAAGCCAGTAAAGAAGAAGGATGGATAATTAGTTTAAGCAGGTAAATGCTAATTAGGAAACTCCTGAAAGGCATCCATTATACACTAGCTTAAAACAAATTTTACAGCCCTGGTTAGTGGTGTAATCCAAATTCTGTCAAGGCAACTGCATTTTCTGTAATTGAGATGTGTATGTTTGCTTTGCATAACAGATGGCTCTGTATGCTTAGACTGATAGCTAGGAAAATAATAATTGCATTATTCTGGCCAAAAGAATATTAGCTCTTGGGTTTTGGCCATTTCAGTCAGTCCTCCTGCCAGCACAGCATATGCACATATATGGATTGGATTTTCAAGGAAATTGATGCATCTGGAATAGTGTGGCCATCTGAAATATCATCTGTTCAAGAAAAATTTGGCTTTAACCCTATGCTAGTCTCTTGTTAAAAGCATTTTCTGCCACTGTCTTTTTAACTGTAGGAGTTGGTAAATCTTTCTTTACCCTGAGCTTGCATCACGTTGTCAAGACTTTACACTTCATCGTAATTTCCATATACATTTCAAGCAAGTGTTCAAATAAATACAGCAATTGTCTTTGTATGTTACAGTATTTGTTATGTCAGGACAAACACCTCCTTGCATTCAGTGCTGGAACTGTTGATGGAAAAATCACCGACATTTAGAACCAGGACTGTGGATTTTAATACAATAATAGATGAAACCTCCCGAGCTCTACTAAACTATCTGTGATTTTTTTGCTGTTCTTCTCTTCCATCTTTATGGTGACATTTTGTATGGCACAGACCTACTGTGTTTATACTTTTAATATATTATTCTCTTGGTGTAATGTTATATAGCTAGGTCTCTTAATAATGACAAAAAGAAATTCTGTAGCTACTTGTTACGAACTCACTACTCAAAGGTTGCTGCAAAAAATATTAGCAAGAATCCCTGTGAAACAATTTCTGGAACTATACATGGAAATGCTGCTGTTTGTACTAAAACAGCCTTGAAATACTCGTGAATTCTGAATTTCTGGAATGGTGCTATGTGATATATGTGGTGTTGCATTTCTTGCACTGCAGGTGAACACTGATAGGTCTGTCTCCTGGTACTCCCCAACTATATAGAGAATCTCCAGGTAATTTTGCAGTGCAGAAAGTCTGGATGTACATTATAAGCATTTTTATTTGAATCATCTTCTTGAAGTGCTGACTCTGAAGTCTCATTTTCTAGTCAAATGGCTTCTTAGAGATGTCATCCTTGTTTGGTTGGGCTTGATTTTTTTTTTCCTCTTTTTTAACTGGGATGCATGGAAATAATGTACAATATATTTGGTACTCACAAAGCAAAATCTCATGTCTCTTAGCTAAAGGAAAATAGTTCTTGTGCTGAATCTCAGCAGGTGAAAACAGTTCATCATAGAACCCATTTTTTTGTATTTTGAACACTGAGAGTGAGTGGTATAAAACAAACAAACGCTGATGTTCTAAGGTAGCTGCAGTTCTAGTAATAAAGAAATATGATAAAAAATTATCTTGGGAGGTGGCTTGGCGATAACAATGAAGTTACTCCTGACAAAAACAACAATATATTTGAAAAGTAAACCAAAATTGCAGTAAATACACTTTTGACATTACAATGAATGGACCTTGCTTATAGATACTCAGATGCTTCGAACACTTTATCTTCCAGCTAATGCTATTCAAGAATTGTGAGTTAGTTTAGCAGATGTAGAACATACTGTGTAATTGCCATTAGAGAACAGAGATGCGTTTCAAAGTAGAGGGAAAGACAATGAGTTAGCTGAAAACAGTGAAAGAAGGAAGAGAATAAAAGCAATAGGTGCAGACCAAAATTTCCCAGTCATATCCTCAGTCTGTACAAACTGTCATAGCTTAATTATACTGGGGGTAAGATGAAATATCCAGCATACTTTGCAGTATTCAGTAGTTTCAGGAACCAGTTCAGGTACTATTTGTTAGCAGACCCAGGCATGTCTAGAAATCTGTAATACAGCCAGGATTTCTTCCCTGGGCTGATAACATGACCTGTGATGATGTATCTTACCCTTTTGCCAATACAAGCAGGTTTTGACATTGCACCTCTGTAATGATGGAAAAATGTTTTGTCTTCGTATACATCTATCCTCTGACATTCTCAAGTCAGCAGGTAATTTCTGCTATCAGGGTAACTGCCATCTTTTTGAATACCCAGTCCCTGATGTCCTTTTAGAAATAGTATGAGATTTCAAAAGTAGATGGCTGAAATGAGTCATCATATCTGGACATTGAAGAGGCACTTGAATCACTCCTTCAGGCACTTATAAGTCAGTATCAGTGCTTACCTAAGAGATTTCAATTCCTTTGCAAAGTCTCTGTGTTTGAGACTTAGGCCAAGAATGTGCTGAAACACAAATATTAATAAACAGGGAGACAACTCTATCCAGAACAGAGAACAGAGTTTTCAGACATAGGAGATTTCAGGTCCATGAAAAATATTATGAGCTGCTAAACTCACTAAGATCCTTTTGCTTTCAGGAAACAAGTTCTTAATCATCTCTCACTAGCAGTGGTACTCAACAAGGCAATTATGCATTGCTTCCCCTCTGTGAGGGGTAACACTCACCTCTGTGTGAGGTCCACAACCTTAAAGTAAAATATTTCTTACCTTTGCTTTTACTTGTTCAGGACACAGAGCAGGTTTGCAAATTGGCCTGTTAAAAAGAGAGCTCACTAAAAAGGAGTAGTGCAGCTGCAAGCATAATAAGAGATAATAGAGATGCAGAAGGGGGTGGGGGTGGTGAAGAATAAATCGTTGAGATTGTTGTCCTTTCAAAAACAAAGCAGACAAACCCAACAGGTACATTACATGTGTGCTGTGTTCCTAGCAGCGTAGCCTACCTTCTTATTTTGGCTTTCTGTGCATTTGTTCTATGAAATGGCAAACAAAATTATAGCTACAGCACACAAGTACAAGGTCAAATAAATGACAGTACTCAGTCTATTTGTGAAGCTATTCTGAAAAGGAACCATGGTGCCAAATGTGGTTTATTTGAATAATAAAGAAGAATTAGATTCCCCTGATAACTTGGCTGAGGGCCAATAAATCACTGGAGGTTAAGAATGCTTTGCAACTGCTATGTATTTCTTTTGCTTTTAGGAAGCACAAACCCCAACTACTGTGCTCTACCTGTTTTTCAATGCAAATCAAGTTGAAGTTAGTAGATTGTTAAAGGGTTCCTTTTGTACTATGTTTGCTTAAAAAATAATATAAAGCAATCTTGACACTTGCATTCATTCTGTGAGGTCTACCTTATTTTTTCCTCATACCGTTATTTAAATGAAATATTTTTTTTGAAAATCCAAACAAAAATAACAACAAAAGCCAGAAACTTCATAGGAAAACTACAATTAAAAAAACCCAGAAATCTAGATAATAACCAACTGAGAAAAGAGCTCCTTTCTTCTTCTTATTGTCATTGTTTTAGTGTTCTGAATTCAAATACTGCCACATAGAATGATCATTTCTGGTCATATTAGTGCACTAGCACTGATAATTTTTCAATAGTTTGCCCTCTGAAAATTAGCTAAAAACCTGGGAAATTCTTTGCTGGTCATGTGTTTTTAAAAGAAGCTTTTTTCCTTAATGTTCTACATAAGAAAGTTCATTTAATCTTATCTTTTATGCTAAAAGAAGTAAGCGAGGGAGGAGCTCTATTGAAATAGAGTGGCTCTGAGGATTTTGAGAGCAGTTAGAAAATCTAAGTATCAAAATAATTCAGAAACAGTACAAGGCACAGTGGCACATTATCAATTTACAACATTTAAATTGATAAATGCTTGGTGGTGAAGGCCTACAAGGGCACTTTGAAAAGCAAATAGCGACCTGGTGAAGAAATTGATTTTTCCCCCCTGAAAATGACTGCATGATGCATCATTTGACTGCATGCTGTCCAAGTGCTTGACAGAGATAATCTCAGCAATCCCACGGGTGACCTTATCGTTCTCACCAGGGCAACTTTGTCTAGGTTCTGACTTTGTGCATGTCAAGGTTTCTTCAGGCAGGATCCTTAGGGGGAAAAAGTTCCTCTGTTCGATCCAGATATTGAACCACTCCTCAAGGCGCTCCCCCACACCCCCCCAAAAAAGCAAGCTTGTTTCTTTTCTTCATAATTATGAATGAACTGAACAAGAGAAAATATCTATAGACACAGAATCTTTGCTGAAGCCATTATTGCCTTTTCACTGTAGCTTAGATTAGCTCTTAAAGGAGAAAGGATACCTGCCATTAGAGGTTATCAGACACAGCTGAAAGGCTCCAAAATGTATGGCACTCTTCTACATAATAGAAATATCCTTGCCTGCTTCCTTTCTCCCACTCACTGTTTGCAGTATAATTTTGCCCAGGAAAAGATTTTGCCATTGTCACAATATTTCACATCAGTGCCCAATACTTTTTCCTTTCTGCCTGTTATTTTTTAAAAACACTATCACAACCCAAGAACTTTTAAGACAACTCAAGTGCAAATGACAAGCTGACAGAAGTCCTGAACATCAACATCAATATGCATAATTTTGCATAGACACTCTGTAGCAACCTTCACTGTATGGTCTTGAAGAGATCCAAAGCACTTAGCCCATTTTATCTGGTGATTACAGAGCGGGTTTTGTCTTGCACAGAGGACTATATTGCCCAGACTGTGAACAATAAAGGCATTTCAAGATTCACAGGATTTTTAAAAGTACTTTGTATCATGAACAAACTGTTCTTCACGTGCAGTTAGTAATTCTTAATTGTAATTACTGATTAGCAACCTATTGAAGGCAGCGAACGTTATGCTCTGTTTGGTACCCCAAAGCTGCTCTACCCACTGCCTTTGACACCCACAGTTCACCATATTCAACCTCTTTTACCTCTTTCTTTCATCCACAACATTAATTCTGAGTGAACAAGACGTGCTTCCTTGCTTTTGACAAGATTTGCTGCAGTCTCATGCGACAAAAACCCAACACTCATTCCAGATTCAGAAAGTAGGATTTATAACAGCATTTTAATTTAATGTTGGATGTCGAACATATAAAGAGATCACAGTAGTACTAGAGCTGAAAATTGATGCCTTTTTTATTAGTGTCCTCTCAGAAGTGGGTGAGCCGCTGTTTGTGCAATGGAGCACAGAGCACCACAGTCAGATGAATGAGGATATGCTATCTGCAAGGAATCATATTTCAAACCACTGTCTGCTTCTATTGATGTGCTCAGAGTTGAAAGGTTATGCTAGTAAATGCCATCAGAATTCTCAGCATTAGAAAGCTGTGGAATAATCCGCTGACTGTCACTTCTGTACTCAGTCCAAATGCAATATATAGTGATGCTTTACTGATTTTTTTTTTTTTTAACTTCAAATTAAGTTATTGTTACTGATCTCATTGTTTTGCTTATTTTTTTTTTAGTGTGTTTAAATACTGCCAGCAGTATTGTCTTATAGGCTTCACTGAATATAGCTCTCTGTTGAGTTAACTAAAGGAATCCAGGATGTCATTTTACATGAGAATCATGTTCCCCTTATATATTCTTTTGAACATATTTTACCAGCCATTGAGGCTGAAACATTGAAAACCTTTATGCAGAAGGGATTCTCTAGTTAAAATGAATCATGCAGATTCTCCATGCAATAAAATATAGCCTCATTGGTTTAATGCTTGAAGGCTGAAGACTTTTCATGTCACTTAATAATTTCTAGCATTTGATGTTAAAAATAAGATTTTGATAAGGTATTTTCACTGCAGTTCCTAACTCCTTCCAGTACTAAATAAGATTGAGAACATTAGCAGTCAAGCCATTTGCTTTCTGGTGATTGCAATGTTTTCAGATTGTTTTAAGAAAAATGTCTGGGGAAAATGGTTAAGACAATTTAACTATTCTACATTTATCTTTCCTATTAAAGCAAAGACAAAGAGTTTTCCTAAATTAACATTCCTATTATACAAATTAGCTACAGAGTAGCTTGGTATCTTTTTTTCTTTTTTATATTGCAACATATTCATGTGGAAGTTGGAGAATATTCTATATATAGTCACTTAGTAAAACAAACAGCTGTGGAATAATTGGAGGAGCAAAACAGATATGGTAGGAAACATACACATTTGGCATAAATATAATTTTCCCTGCTGTCCTGGCACCTTAGACGTGTTTGTGGTGGTGGGGGAATAGAAATAAACGAAGTATTTAACTTTTAAGAGTAAGGTCAAAAGTAATTCTACTGGTGAGTGATCAAAGTTTCCTTTAAAAAATAATTATTAACTTTTGATTAACAGTAAGAAAATATGCTTTTGAATGCTTATAAGATGAACTGATTCTAAACAGTGATTTTTCTTTTGCATCTGTACTTGAGTCAGGGCAAGTGAAAATCCTACCTCTAATAGTGTGTGATGTATTAAATGGTTTAGGATTTGCAGCAGTGAAGCAGTACAAATTCACTCAACAGAATTCCCATTGCAGGCATTTCAGAAAGGGTGGCTCAGGCCACAAAAACTGAAGGGTTGGCTTAAGGTTATGAAATAAATAAAACAGTGCCTATGTGTATTAAAACCACAATCACTGGATGGATCTTGGCTAAAAATAACCCTGCAAAAATCACAAAACTGAGATCAGATCAGTGATACCTTCCACTGCAGATCTTCACTGTCAGTTCCACCAGTCAAGCTAAGGGGTTGCATATGAAAGCACAGATCAGGAACAAGCTGTTTGGAACAAGGATAGGAGTTGCATCTTCATCTGGGTTTGCAGCATCGTGTATTATTACATCCTTGCTCAGGGCTTCACTAGCTCTATTTTCAGTCAGAGTTAACAGAGGAATCCTCTTCAGGCAAGAGAGAGTTGGTAAGGGAGGAGGAGCATTCTAAATTCTGTGGAGAGTGCAGGCACTGAAGAGTCAGTGTGTGATCTAGCCAAGAGAACCTCCAAATCAAAGGCTGATGGTGCTTAATGGCCCAGGTTTGTAGTGAAAATTCAAGCCAATCATATCCATGTGCTGTTGTTCTTTCAGTGCTAATCTATATTCTTTTGTCACTCCCCATTCATCTTCAGTGTTAAAATAGACTTATGCTGCCTTAGCATTTTAACCTTGTATTTCTTTCTGGCATTTGAATCAGGATGCCAACCATGACATCCTCTACCTCTGTTTCCAAGGGCTGACACCATCTTCCTGGGAAAATTACAATATGAGAGAGAGTGTGCTCAGATGGGTTTCTACATTTGGTGGACAGAAAAAAAAAAAAAAGAAGAAAATTCATTAGGCTTACTGTGAAGCCATGCTTTATCTTAGTTGCTCAGGTGAATTCCTCAACAGAATTGACATTAAAAGTTTTTTTCTGCTATTTGCTCATTCCCTCAGATCTACTTGCATTAATACTGAGTAACTCAGCTCCCCTTGGAAGTTATTTACTTTTTGTTCTCATGGCATTGCCACAGAGGTACTCTCTGCAGATGAATTCTTAGGAGATCCAGTTTAATGCCTTGTTGCAACCTATGTCATCAGGGTCTGCCATCAGTTCCAGCATGCAGCATGCTCTAGCAGCACTGACATAGCCAAAGCCAGCTGTGCAGCAGAGAGGTACTTCTGCTGGCCACCAGATAAGACAAAGGAAATCTAGGACTACATTTTCCCTTTCAAAGGACAGGACCTCAGATATGGCAAAAGAGTGAAGTGATAAACCTCCTTTGCCCAGGGTTAGAATTGTAAAGCAGAAAGCAAAGAGAGTAAGTATCTTCCTTCAGCAATGAGGGCATATGTCTAAGAGCAAGAATTATCTTCTCCAGTGACAGGAAGCATGCGTGTATGTTGGAGGTGGGGGATATCAAAATAGTGTAAGTGTGACAAACAAAATACCTCTCTAGTGTGAGCAGGCAGGGAAGGGAAGGCAGAGGAGAGACACAGCACACTGCCCCTACTCAGCAATTGGGAACCAGACCCATGACATGCTACTGCTTCCTCACCAACCAACATAAATGTTGCCAACCCTTGAGATTCAGAACACATGCACCAGCATCAGCACAATTAGTAAGATTGGTTCCAAGTTATTAGGTATATGAAAATAGTATTTTAAAGGACTTACTAACATTCTGGGGTTTCTGCAGCCTTTGTGCCCTTACACTTACTACCCTTCTTTATCCATTGGCTCCTGTGAATGCTCAAAGTTTACTTTAAGAGATATTCTGAGCCTTCTGAGGAATATCACGATTCTGCAGACAGGCTTTTGAAGATACAATCAAACATGTGGTTGGCAATAAAACTGTGAGCTTTGGCAATAGTAAAATAGAAAAGGGAAATACTGGCTCATTTCTTTGGGTGAATGGGATCACATAGATCTATAAACTAATATGGTGTATCCTGCTCATACTGCATTCCAGATCATAGAATCATAGAATCAAGAAGGCTGGAAGAGACCTCAAAGATCATCGAGTCCAACCTGTCACCCTAAACCTCATGACTATCTAAACCATGGCACCAAGTGCCACGTCCAGTTCCCTCTTGAACACCTCCAGGGATGGTGACTCCACCACCTCCCTGGGCAGCACATTCCAATGGCCAACCACTCTCTCTCTGAAGAACTTTCTCCTCACCTCCAGCCTAAACCTTTGCATTAATAAATCTGACCTTCAACTAATAAAGTGCATGACAGAATTATTACCTATCTTAATTTATTTTGTGTTTAAGTTTCTGTCTTTGGGTCTTTTGGGTGACAAGAGTATTTCCTAGGCATGGTGCTGCTGAATTAGGATGGAGTCGGTGTAGTCTATACCTCTTCATACTGCATTTCAGAAAGGTATCTCTTTTGGGACAGCACTTATTCATGTGCAAGTAGTAAATACAAAGCTGTATACATTCCTGGCTTTCCTTGAATGACAATGGAGCTATCCACGTGTTCTTCTTGAATTTCTTAGTATATGCATAAGAAAGACATGATGCATATTGTAAATGTGTCTCTTCTGCATATTGAGGCAGCATATATGAGCCATGACTTCAAGTCTGTAAGAAGAGATGCTTCCTTTTTTAGAACTCATTAAAGCAGTTGGAGGAACAGTAGCTTTCCCTCCTGTGTTTGTTTCTCCTAGCCTGACATGAGCCTGATCTATAGCCTGGAAGTCAATGAATTGTTCTCATTTTGCCCTGTAACGTTGTCATTATGAACATGGTGCTTATGTTACACTGGGAATAATGAGATTGTTTGGAAGTTATTGATCAGACTCTTTGTCCCCATAAGCAACTAGTACTTTGAATAAAAGCAACAATTTGATTGCTTTTGTTTTGTTCCTTAAATTAGTTATAAATTGGTAAGATGTTTTAAAATATTTTGATCATGCGATAGCTTGATTTCTTCACCCTATATACAGATTGAGTTAACGTGAATCAATATTTGTTACTGCATTTTAAAGGATTCCTACATTAATTATAAATGCTATATACTTTATTTATGGTAACTTTATTTGTTCTGTAGGTGTGGTAGTGTCTAACCACTGAGAAAGATGCATTCCAGAGACCTGACAATCTTCAAGCTCAGAGCGGCTGTCTAAAACACTGTAGTGGAAAACTCTTTCTGTTGTGCTAGGTATACATTTGATTAGTTGCATGTTTGGGAGGACTGAGCAATTACAACATTTTTTTATTTTAAAGCCATCTGTTTCCCATCTTCTTCTGATTCAGTCTGCCTTCCTTGTTAGCTTCCAAATTCAGTTTTGATGTATTGTTACTCAAGTGTGCAGTGCCTTCTCATCAGAAGGCAATCCATGGGAAGAATTGAAAATAGAAAGCCATTCAGTCACTGGAATACAAGTTTCTAGAGAGAACTCTACTGAGATGGGCTTCTCTTTCATGCTCTTTGCAAGTTTAAGGATTTATCTTTCCTGAATTTTGGCAGAAGTGGGTCTACAGATATTCCATACGCTTCAAACTGGACAACCTGGTGAAGGCTATTCCAGATGTTTTGTTCAGCTAAATCAAAGCAGGTTTCTTAATACTTGTTCTTTTCTCTTCTTCTTTTTTTTTTTTTTTTATATCATTACAGTTGTCTTGGTTTATATACACTTGTGACTGTGAGGAAAGATCTTATGCTTGTGATGGAAGACCACTGAGATATACAGATGTAAAACAAACTATGCTTATTCCATTCCAAGTCAATAGGAGCTATTTAACTGGTATAAGTACATTAGTGGTGTAACTAATTTAGACCACAGTGTTGCTACTTCTGACACAGGTCCAGTCTGTATTCTCATGATGTGATAAATCCCTGCACATCAGCAAAATCTGCAGCCTCCCTAGTGAAGATGCAAATTCATGTGAAATAATAAATGAAATTGGAAAAAAAGCCCAATTATAAAAATGTGACTTTTACAGCTCATTAATTAAATTTGACATTGCAGGGTTTCAAGAGATTAAGAAAGGACACTGCTATTTTATTATGTTTTGAAACATTTTCAATGGAGCAGACAAGAAAATCATGTAATTACTGGAGTTCATTCAACTCTTTAGTGAAAAAACAAGGCTTCAATCTTAAATAGCATTTGTAGAAATTAAAGAAGCTAAACTGAAGATCTTTCCAAAATGTCACAACTGCTTTGTGATACTAGATGATGTGGACTACCCCTTCATTACCATCTAGAACACCTGAGAAGGTGCTGTGAAAATCACGTAGTGTCTTTTTAAATAACTGTAAACCTCAAAGATTTTTAAAGGAGATTATACAGACACACTTCTATTTGCTCCTTTGCATCAAGTTGTTGACATGTGATATTCTTTATTATGGTATTAGCACCCATGTCACAGCAATATCAGAATTAGCATATAAACAATCAGCATAGTGGAATGGAAGGATAAAATTCAGGGATTATTATTATTATTATTATTTTAAATAAAATGCTTACCTCTCCTGAAATGCAAATGTTTATTCCATGTGTGTATAATTATAATACTCCCATGATAGGTGATAATTTTCTGATTCTCTTTTATAGTCTCATTTAACTCGTATTTATTCTCTTGCATCTGTGGTCTTCATTCAACACTGGACGTCTTAGTGAGCTGTAATACAGGGGTTTTTTTGGTTTTAACCTTCAAAGGAATTTAGTTGAGCAGATGCTACATTGAACTAGTCAGAGTAGAAAGGAAATTATATGGCTTTTAAAGGGCACATCTAGCATATCTACTGGGCTAAAGTAATTCTGGCAATGCTTCAAAGGATATAACTTTTGATGGTAAAGTAGGTAGGCTACAGAATGAAATCACATATGGCAAGCTGTCAAAGTCTTCCTACACATTCAGTACATTTATATAAGTGCAAATGGATGCTGCTTAGATGGAGTCTCGAGCAATTTCCTGTTAAATCTGCTCTAAGATTATCTGATATTATTTGGCTAAATTATCTGTGCAAAAGCTGAAGACAACTTTTATGATCAAATATTTAGAAATTAGGGGTTTGTTTTGTTGGTTTTTTTTTTTCCTTTTTGGCAGATAATCTGAAATATGAACTGCAATTGTATGAACACTTGAAAGCAAAGGGCTTTCAGTAATAGCAATTATATCAAAACAGGGATAATGAATTGCTGTATAGCAGCTTGAAGAGGACGTATTTGTAGGTCAATGATGTCAATAGCTATAGTTCTCATAGACACCTCAGCCTTACCCTTTTATTCCTTGCTAATGCTAAGCAGACACAGTTTTAACTTTTAATGAGAGTGGTGACTATAAGAATCTCATTTCACAATGGAAAGGAATGAATAGTTTACAAGGGATGGGTATTTTTCACCTTTCAAAAGGTGACAATAAGAACTGTTCCCCTTCTATAAATGCTGACAGTTGATAATTGGCCACCCTCCTCCCCTGCTAAAAAAACAACCAACCAACCAAATCTGAACAGTGTATTTATTTACAAACGCAAGCTTTTAAGGCTGTGTGGGTTAGTAGGTTTTGTGTGGCTGTGATTGTTTGGTTTGTTTTTTTTTTTTTTTTAAATTCTGTTAATTTTGTTGCCTAATGCTCCAGTATAATCACAAAATGCAGGGTGCATTACAGATGCAATTACCTCTCTAGCTAGGAGTACCCAGAGCCTAGCAGAAAGGGACCTGGGGGTTCTAATTGACAAGCAGATGAATATGAGCCAGCAGTGTGCCCAGGTGGCCAAGAAAGCCAATGGCATCCTGGCTTGTATCAGAAATGCTGTGTCCAGCAGCAGTAGGGAGGTGATTGTCCACCTTGTACTCAGCTCTGGTGAGGCCAAACCTTGAGTATTGTGCCCAGTTTTGGGTACCTCAATAGAGGAGAGATGTGGAGGTGCTGGAGCCAGTGCAGAGGAGGGCAATGAAGCTGTGAAGGGCCTGGAGAATGAATCTGATGAAGAGCAACTGAAGGAGCTGGGGCTGTCTAATTTGAAAAAGAGGAGGCTGAGGAGAGGCCTCATTGCTCTCTACAACTACCTGAAAGGACATTGTGGAGAGTCTGGTACTGGTCTCTTCTCACAGATAGAGTAAGAGGCAATGGCCTCAAACTGTGACTGGATAGGTTTAGACTGGAGGTAAGGAAGTATTTTTTCAGGGCAAGAGTGGTCAGGCATTGGAATGTGCTGCCCAGGGAGGTGGTTGAGTCACCAACCCTGGATGTGTTTAAAGGTGGTTTGGATGTGGTGCTTGGGGATATGGTTTAGGGGTGAACCTTGTGCAGTAGGGTTATAGGTTGGGCTTGGTAATCCTGAGAGTCTTTTCCAACCTGAATGTTTCTGTGATTTCTGTGATGTACATGCTGAGCATGTACATTTGTTTTCTGATTTTTGATCGTGGGCGTGATGAAGAGCTGTGGTAGGCTGAAGCATGTTTAATTTTACCAGGGGATGTTGCATTGTGGTTAATGCAGTTGTTTGTTAAAGGTTTGAGTCTGTTTGCAAGGATAGAGTATAACAAGATTTTGCCATTGAAATTTAAATCCCTCTAGACAGACCTATACATTCATTTGGCCCATCTCTCACACAGATATGTGTGTGTGTGGCAGCATGTGTTCCCATCACAGATCTGTGTTTTCTTCCCCAACCTGGAACTCTGCATTCCAGACATCAGCCCATCAAGTTATTCACATCTTATATCATCCAAGAGCACAAAAGGAGTTCAGAAATGCGCAGCTTTTTTTCTCTCTTATTTGGGCCCCAATTCTTCAGCTTCAATATCACAGCAATACTGTAATCATGTGGGTCACTGTATGGATCACATTCTTGGCCCCCCATGATAAGCATGGGGCATTGTGGATTGTAGAAGTAACTACAGGGAAGGGTTTTGTATGGATCTATTTAAGCAGCAGTTGCTTGCTCAGTGGCATATGACTCGGACAAATTTCAGCGCGCTTTTATTGGACTGGCAAAGAGGCTCTTGCTGGTGCAAAGGCAACTCCATCTGCCAGTTTCAAAACCATTTTCTGATGGAAATAGGAGTGTCATGACTGCTCAAAAGAAATCTTACTGCTTTAACATGAGTGGAAAAAAAATGCTCTTGTGTCTAGAATGAGTCTTAGCTGAAATTTTCTAAATTATTAAGTCTGAAACATATGTTTGTCCCATAAAAATTTGTTCTAAATAGTGGTAAATCTGACAGCACTGCAAGGAACTGGAAACAGTTTTCTGGGTGATAAGTTGTTAATGTTAATAAACAATAACAAAAGGTAGTCCTACAAATTGTAATAAAATAGACTGTGAGTAGAAGAAAGGATTAATATGCCATAACAAAGGCAAACATGCACACGAGAATTCTCACTGAAAGCTGTGAAGCTAATGATATGTATAAAGCTATTCAATTAAAACTTTGAAGGATTGGAGCTTGGACTTTTGAACTCTCATTAAAAGCAGTGGCAGTCTCACTGAATATGAAAGTTCTAGACAGAAAGATGATAACCAAAATCATGCATTCACAGTTTCAAAATCATTTCAGTAGTGAAAATGCATTGCTATGGTGTGTTACCATTGTGTTACCTCATGCCCTGTTTACCTCCCTGAACACCCAAAGTCAATACCTTAGTTGTGTGTGTCTGCTTCACTCTTTGGCCAGTCGAAAGTATGAAACTACATGTGCTTACAAAGACAGGAAACGAGGCTCAGTGTTTAATTGTTTTGTTATACTGAAAGCAATTACCCAAGCCTGTAAGTGCCTCTTGCTGTCCGTATTTAAAATATTAATGTCCACCATCTGAATTCTGGAAACCTTAACTGGATGTCTGAAATAGTGTTTGGCATTGAACAATAGCCCCTGCCCAGGAAACAAACGAAGGAGGGAAGAATGTATCAAAATCCATCAGTCTCTTGCTGGCCTCATGCCGGGAGAAGAGGCAGGGTTCATATTGAATGGAAACCTCAGCGTGTTTGGATATTGTTGCCTCAGCTGTGGTAGGGCTTCCCTTTGTAAAAATGGGAGCTTTGCTTCAAAGGAGGAAGATTTTTGTTGTTTCTGTAGATTACTGTCCCAGAAGTACTGTGTAAGGGTAGACAAATGAGAAATAAACATATTCCAATGCAAATGTGATTTTACAAACCGACTCATTACCAGAATACAAACTTGATTATCAGTGCAATATGCACACAACTTTGAAAGAATCAACTTTGACGCCTCTCCCTTCAGGAGACTGAGATTCATGCTACACAGATGCAGAGAATTAAGTCCAAATCCACTTAATTTTATCCATAAAGTAACAAAAGGTTTCCCTGTGAGGAAAGAGCTTGACATAGTCCCTGAGCAGAAATAACCTAGATTAAACAATCACTGATCCAAAATACAAACACTTATGTTCCATTTGCTCCTTTGGCTCCACAGTGAGCAGCTAGCATGAATTAAAAAGTGTGAGACTTCCCTTCAAAATACCATTGCTCTATGGCATGTTCTTGCTTCTCCCAGGATCCTAGACAAGGTGTTCAAAGTGACTCTGTGTGGTGAGAGCTGAGGAATAGAGATAGGCAAATTGAGGTCCAGAAATCATCTGCTTCTGTTCATCTTGTGAATAAATGAAACCAGGGATATGGCCATGAGGGAAATCTGAAATGCTGGTGTTATCTTTTCTGATACCTGCAGTCATGTGTAAGACACAAGCACAATTAAAAATAGCTGAACTAAGGCAAAACTAATTGCTACATGTGCACAGTCAAATGGAAATGGAGAAAAGGAATGATAGTGCTGGCATTCTGTGGTGAAGGCTTTCTCTCTCCCAGATACATGAATTTGGAAGCCCCATTCCAGGGGCTGGTGCTTTTGCTAGGTGACACTTCTCAGGATTTCATTTGTTAGTCATTACTGATTTTTGGTTTCTGGTGTGTCACAGACAACTGTTCTTGATGTACTTTCGTTCACACTAAAGGATGCACCTCAGCAGTGAATTTTATCCATTATGTTAATTTTCTGAATGGTTTTTACAGTAGTATAATGTCCTTTAACCTCTGTGACAACATGAAGGCTATTTCCTCTTCATAAATGAGAATGGTTTCACTTATTACAGAAGTATGGTATCTACTGAAAATAATTGATACATGTTTTTAAGAGCAGTATGGTGAATTGACCCTGGTTGAATGCCAGGTGCCCACCAAAGCTGCTCTGTCGCTCTTGATCTTCAGATGGACAGAGGAGAGAAAATATAACAAAAGGCTCTTGGGTTGGGGTAAGGACAGAGAAAGATCACTCACCAATACCACCACAAGCAAACCAGACTCTGCTTGGGGAAGTTAATTTATTACCAATCAAATCAGAGTATGATAATGAGAAATAAGCCCTATGTCCTCCCTACCAGAAGTGCAGGGAATGGGGTTTACAGTCAGCTCATCACACCTTTTCTGTGGCATTTCTCACACTCTTCCCCCGCTCCAGCATGGCCACCCTACAACAAGAGACAGGTCTCTGTGAAGTTCTCTAACATAGAGTAATAGAATCATAGAATCAGTCAGGATTGGAAGGGACCACAAGGATCATCTAGTTCCAATCCCCTTGTCATGGACTGCTCCAGTATGGTTCCTTTACACAGGGTTCAGTCCTTTGGGAACAGACTGCTCGAGCATGGGTCTTCTGCAGGGTCACAAGTCCTGACAACAAACATGCTCCAATATAGTCTTCTCTCTCTCCATGGGTTCTGCTCCAGCATGGGCTTCCCACGGGGTTGCACACCCTCCTACAGACATCCACCTGCTCCGGCATGGGTTCCTCCATGGGCTGCAGGTGCATATCTGCTGCACTCTTAACCTCCATGGGCTGCAAGGATGTAGCCTCTCTCATCATGGTCTTCACTACTGGCTGCAGGGGAATCTCTGGTTTGGTGTCTGGAGCATCTCCTGTTCCTCCTTCTTTACTGACATTGGCATCTGCAGAGGTGTTTCTCATATTCTCACTCTTCTGTATCTTCAATTGCTGCTGTGCAGGCTTTTTCCTCTTCTTGTTTGCCTCAGTTATCACAGAGGTGCTATTGCCATCACTGATGGACTTGGTCTTGGCTGGCAGTGGTTCCATCTAGGAGCCAGGTGGCATTGGCTCTATCAAACATAGGGGGAGGTTTCTATCAGCTGCTCACAGAAGCCAGCTGTGTAGCCCTGCCACTAACAAAACCTTACCGTGCAAAGCCAGTACAAGAAATAAAGATTGAATGCTTTGATTTTGGTTTTCTGATCAAATTCTGGAGGTTCAAAAGGCAAAAATAACACATAATGATTACTTATAGAAGAAAGTGTAATTATTTACATATGTGCTAAAAATTGTAGCTGCTGAATTTCACCTAAGGAGAATGGTCTTCCATCTTTTGAGGCTGTATTACAGGATGGAACACCTCTGCTATGAAGATAGGCTGAGGGACCTGGGGTTGCTCAGTCTAGAGAAGAGGTCTGAGGTGGGGAGCTTGTAGCTGCTTTCTAGTACCTGAAAGGATCCTACAGGATGGCTGGAGAGGAAATTTTCATAAGGGTGTCTAGCAGCAGGACAAGAGGGAATGGTTTTAGGCTGAGGATGAGTGGGTTCAGACTGGATCTTAGGAAGAAGTTCTTCACTACAAGGATGGTGGGACTCTAGAACAGGCTGCCCAGGGATGTGGATGCCTTCTCCAGGTTAAGGAGGCCAGGTTGGATGAGGCTTTGAGCAACTGAGTCTAGTTGAGAGGCATCCCTGCCCATGGTGGGGAGGTTGGAGTAATCTCTCTAAGGTCCCTTGCAAGCTAAGCCATTCTATGATTACATCTGAGTGTGTTTATTTTACCTCTGTAAAATATATTTTCACAGCCTTTCCAAAATAAGCTTCTTGGCGTGTTGTGTTTTGCATGTCTTTAAACGTGTTAAATAAGAGCTAACGTAAAAAATACTTAACTGGAGACAAATACTGCTTTCAGGTTACAGAGAGAATGTCTGTTGTAGACAGGAGGTGTGACTGTAGCACGAACCACTCAGGTTTTGCATTCTGTGTCATAACCTGTACACTTTATACCTTTGTATGAAATCGCGGGAGCCGAGTGTTGTGTTCTATTCCAGCGTAAATTTTTCACCCTTTTCAGTTCAAGTAACATTCTAACAGAATGCAAGTTTTCTACTGATATGATATTTCCTAGCTGTAGGCATAGCCTGTCCCTACTACTGGCTGTAATTTACTTTGTGGTCTCTGTCGCCTTGAGCTTGCCTTCTGACTAGTTTGTTGAATGATGTGCTAATCCATTATATTTTTCAGACAAGTGTATCGACCAGTATAAACAGACTGGAGGGCACAAACCTAAATGAAAGCTATACTACCTTGAATCATTTAAAATGCTCCTGCAGTGGTGGCAGTGCAAAATAACTTTTCTCTTTACATTAAATATAAGGGGGAAATTTCAATAAATAAGTTTGCAGGGGAGGGGGTTGGAAGTGGAAGCTTAGTGAGCCACATTATGCTGCTTTTCACATGGATACATTTAGTTATAGGCAGAAGAGACAGATAATGCTAGTCAGCCACTTGAGAATGTGCTTCTAGATGATAAATTTGAAACTGGCCCCCAAGCCCTGCATTACCTGCCATTTTCCATTGTCCAGACACTCTCACAACACATGATACATGTTTGAAGTCATGTATTGGGCTGAAACATTTTTACACAAATAAAGAATGGAAAATAACCTCACTGTGGAGCTGGCAAAACTGAGGGCAAAAGATGCTGCTTTCTGATCTTTTTCTCTGTAGGAGACAGTTAGAATCTAATACCTGGTCATGGAAAAATATCCTCAGGTATTTTGTCTTAAAAAGAAATATCAGGAGAATGTTTGACTTCTCAGTTTGTACAGCCGGAGTGAGATACTCAAGTTTCTACCTGTCAAAAAAAAAAAAAAAAAAAAAAAAAGAATTAAAGTTCTAATAGCAACAGGAACTTTTGGCTAGTAATTCAAATCTAATCTGTGCAAATGAGTGATGTTATAGAAAATTATGTTTTTCAATTAAAATTGCAACTCTACAAAACTGTAGCAATCCTGTGATAAGAAGAAAGGGGATAATTTTTCCTTCAAGGCAGATTTGATTAATGTTGAATTTGGAAACAGTTAAACTATTAATTGCTGGAATTCCACAGGCTTAGGTGTTATGACTTTAAAAAACAACTTTCCCTAAATCTCTCCTGAAATAGAAGATTCCAAGAAAAAAAATAAAATAAGTAGATGTTCCTTTCCCAAGTAAATAATTTTAATTTTTTTCCCAGTTTCAGGTTTAGTTCTAGGAGATTGACAGCAAAACTCTGTGATTTCTATTTAATAGTTCATTGTCAAGGTCTACAATCATTTTTATATCACCTTCTTAACTTAGAGGGCACCTATTACCTATAAGCCACTACGAGAACTGTGATGCAAAAGAGTCATTAGGACTTCATATACGACTAAGAGTGTTGCACAAATCTGGTCTTGTGCTTTTTCCAAGGGTTAAAAGCCCTAAGCTGCCTCTTCTCACAGTCATAAATGTACAGATGACAGTAAGCATTTTTATTCACTCTGTGTTATTACTCTTAAACTGATGATGTTTTTGTGTCCCCTTCTTCCAAGAGCAAAAACTGGAAGCAGCAGGAAAAGCTTTATCTTGGGTTTATCAAATACTTGGGAAGTATTTTTATGGTATTCTGGTGAGTCAATACATGTTTAAGTTCCCTTTTTCTTTCAGTTACAAGAATTGTGAGCCTTTTGGGGGCTTCTCTTTTCTCTCTTCTCTTTTCTCTCTTCTCTTTTCTCTCTTCTCTTTTCTCTCTTCTCTTTTCTCTCTTCTCTTTTCTCTCTTCTCTTTTCTCTCTTCTCTTTTCTCTCTTCTCTTTTCTCTCTTCTCTTTTCTCTCTTCTCTTTTCTCTCTTCTCTTTTCTCTCTTCTCTTTTCTCTCTTCTCTTTTCTCTCTTCTCTTTTCTCTCTTCTCTTTTCTCCCTTCTCTTTTCTCCCTTCTCTTTTCTCCCTTCTCTTTTCTCCCTTCTCTTTTCTCCCTTCTCTTTTCTCCCTTCTCTTTTCTCCCTTCTCTTTTCTCCCTTCTCTTTTCTCCCTTCTCTTTTCTCCCTTCTCTTTTCTCCCTTCTCTTTTCTCCCTTCTCTTTTCTCCCTTCTCTTTTCTCCCTTCTCTTTTCTCCCTTCTCTTTTCTCCCTTCTCTTTTCTCCCTTCTCTTTTCTCCCTTCTCTTTTCTCCCTTCTCTTTTCTCCCTTCTCTTTTCTCCCTTCTCTTTTCTCCCTTCTCTTTTCTCCCTTCTCTTTTCTCCCTTCTCTTTTCTCCCTTCTCTTTTCTCCCTTCTCTTTTCTCCCTTCTCTTTTCTCCCTTCTCTTTTCTCCCTTCTCTTTTCTCCCTTCTCTTTTCTCCCTTCTCTTTTCTCCCTTCTCTTTTCTCCCTTCTCTTTTCTCCCTTCTCTTTTCTCCCTTCTCTTTTCTCCCTTCTCTTTTCTCCCTTCTCTTTTCTCCCTTCTCTTTTCTCCCTTCTCTTTTCTCCCTTCTCTTTTCTCCCTTCTCTTTTCTCCCTTCTCTTTTCTCCCTTCTCTTTTCTCCCTTCTCTTTTCTCCCTTCTCTTTTCTCCCTTCTCTTTTCTCCCTTCTCTTTTCTCCCTTCTCTTTTCTCCCTTCTCTTTTCTCCCTTCTCTTTTCTCCCTTCTCTTTTCTCCCTTCTCTTTTCTCCCTTCTCTTTTCTCCCTTCTCTTTTCTCCCTTCTCTTTTCTCCCTTCTCTTTTCTCCCTTCTCTTTTCTCCCTTCTCTTTTCTCCCTTCTCTTTTCTCCCTTCTCTTTTCTCCCTTCTCTTTTCTCCCTTCTCTTTTCTCCCTTCTCTTTTCTCCCTTCTCTTTTCTCCCTTCTCTTTTCTCCCTTCTCTTTTCTCCCTTCTCTTTTCTCCCTTCTCTTTTCTCCCTTCTCTTTTCTCCCTTCCCTTTTCTCCCTTCCCTTTTCTCCCTTCCCTTTTCTCCCTTCCCTTTTCTCCCTTCCCTTCCCTCCCTTCTCTTTTCTCCCTTCCCTTCCCTCCCTTCTCTTTTCTCCCTTCCCTTCCCTCCCTTCTCTTTTCTCCCTTCCCTTCCCTCCCTTCTCTTTTCTCCCTTCTCTTTTCTCCCTTCCCTTCCCTTCCCTTCTCTTTTCTCCCTTCCCTTCTCTTTTCTCCCTTCCCTTCCCTTCCTTCCCTTCCCTTCCCTTCCCTTCCCTTCCCTTCCCTTTCCTCCTTCCCTTCCCTTCTCCCTTCCCTTCCCTTCCCTTCCCTTCCTTCCCTTCTCCCTTCCCTTTCCCTTCCCTTCCCTTCCCTTCCCCTTCCCCCTTCCCTTCCCTTCCCTTCCCTTCCCTTCCTTCCCTTTCCCCTTCCCTTCCCTTCCCTTTCTCTTCCTTCCCTTCCCTTTCCATAAGCCCTGTACCCAGATCGCCGTGTTGGTATGGAAAATTTAGAAAGCGTGGGAAAGGAAATATTTTAGGGGTGAATTTGGGAGGTATTAAAGGTGAAAATAAATGTAAGTGGATGATTAGAGGATTTGAAAGGGGGAAGAATATAGGGAAAATAGATTTGTGTTGGGGGGAAAGAAGGAGTTTAAATGTAAAGAATGAATGGGGTTTTTATATTTAAATATGCAAATTATGAAGAAATGTGGGTAATTTTAGAGTAATGGAACTGGGTATTTCCAAATCCAAAAATTTTGTATGGAATGGTATTGTCAGATATTGAAAGTGGGTGATAATCATGACCTATGAACCACAGTGATAAACAGCTTAATTTACCCCCACTCCCTCTATGTGAACTTATGGTGAATCTACAGACCACTGAAGCTGCAAGCTGCACACCTAATCCTGAGAGATTCTTGTTAAAAATAAGCAATTAAAAAAAACCCACCAAACCAATTTCCATACAGATAAGGTCTTAACAGTGCTTCTGATAAACACAGTTGTAAGTGAGGTAGAGGAAGGCAAACGAGACTACTTTTGGTAACAGCTTAACTGCTGTGGGATGTGATGCACATCTTTTAAATAATAGGCACATGAGTTATCAGAGGTAAAAACTGAGAGAATCAGCAAAAAACAGGATCAGAGGGCAGATGAATCTTTTTCCCCATAATGGGGACATTTTAATGGCATTTACACTGGAAAAATGCTTGTTTCATTTAGCCTTTTTTAAAATCAAAAAGTGTGGCTAAAAGGTAACAACTGTGTGGTAGATATGCTCTCAAAAAATCAATTCTAAATTTGGCCACAACAGTACACAGATTTCTCCTCACTGTTTCCAGTTCCTGTTCTGTCAAGAAGCTTCAATCACAACTGTTTTACTGTAACATGTGTCAGTGCCCCAATGGCCAAGAGCTCTAACATGACCAGGTTCATTTAAGTGCAGTTTGACTACTGATAAACAGTAACGTACTGAAAAAGACAAGATCCATACATTCCAGTTATAAGCCCAACTTTAAATAAGGAAAGGAGAAGTGGAAGGATGCTCTTCAAATGACAAAAGGATATGAATGGGCTGATTTCAGCTTTTCAGACCTCTGATAAAACAAATGCAAAGTTGTTAAATTTTTAGCTGGAGCAAAACTACTGCTTGAAGCAGTGTCATGTCTCTCCAGTAACCTTTCCCTGATGGTTTACTGGACATGCTGTTCTGTCAAGGTTTTGCATACACCTCACATGTTCAGCAGTGCATTGTGTGCTCTGCAGCTCAACAAACCTGCAATGTTTAGAAACAGAAGCTATGACCAAAAAAAAAAAAAAAAAACCCAAGCTGCAGATCTTTTCTGGAACAACTGGTTAAACAGCAAGTACATGAAACATGAAATAAGGAGCAATGAGGATGACATTCTTACCGGGTGGTGGGATGCCTGGGATGCCTGGCATACCTGGCGGAAGTTGGTGGGGTGGGGGCACCCCTGGGTGAAGTGGCTGCATGCTGCCCATGCTAACAATGCCATCAACTGGGCCCTGCAAAGGTGGCAGCACCGGTGGATAGCCACTTATCATGCCTTGAAGGACACAACAAATTTCAAACATGCATCAATAACATGCAGTATGATCTACACAGTAAGACATGCACTATCCACACAAAAAAAATAAAGAACGTAAAAGCACCTTTAGTAGAGCAAGACGCTACTACAATTAGTATCTTGCAAAAAATAACAAACATTCAAAAAAGAAAAAGTTACAAATATGAAACAATACTTCTGATGAATTAGTGTTTAGTGTATTTGTATGTTTGGGATGGGGCGATCGATGCTGAACGTTCGGATATGTTAACACAAGGAATCAATTCAGCCACAATTCAATGTTACTCACGCAAGCAATTTTAATACAGCTTAAAGCTCTGCCATCTGCATACAGATTACAAACACAACACTAACTACACAAAGCTCCACGTACAGCCCTGCTGCATGGGCTAGCTCAGACACCAAACCCAGCTGGAACAAAGAAAAGAAAACCTACAAGTTTTTCTGCAGTGCATATGCAAAATTAACACACAAAGGCCCTGAATTATTTGCATACTCAAAACTAACAGCAGTGACAAGGGTGATTTTAATTAAACCATCCCCAGTATGAAGCTGACAGCACTGGCTGTGCTGGGCTGCAGTGTCTTGCACTCACAGCACTAGACTGAAGTAAAAGGACTTACAGGGAGCCCCTGCAGTCCCTCACAGTTTCACTGACAGTGATTTCAAGGTGTCTTCACAGGAAAATAAATGACATCATGAAGATGGTATTGTGCTGCTGCTCATCACTCTGGTTTTCTGCATGTGAGGAAGACAACTTAGAGCTTATTCTGGTTTCAGCTCAGGTTTGCTCCTATCCATGAGGTTGACCTACACAATGTAACTGCACTGTGTCATTAGGTCCTGGA
This sequence comes from Indicator indicator, assembly GCF_027791375.1. Classification (NCBI taxonomy): domain Eukaryota; kingdom Metazoa; phylum Chordata; class Aves; order Piciformes; family Indicatoridae; genus Indicator; species Indicator indicator. The sequence goes on from NC_072013.1 coordinate 43,874,221, forward strand.
ACATAAATTGCTTGTCCCTTGCTTGTTTTCTAAGCTTTTAAATTACAATGGATGCATTGTCAGGTAACCAAGGAAAGGGGTTGAAAGGGCAATGAGAAGATGAGAGAGGACAGAAGCAGGTCCAGAGTGATGAGGTAAGTTTAGAAATGCAAAATTGATTGGGATTCTGTAGTCTGTTCCTACCTACTGAGTCTTTGCCACACTCCCAGTGACTCATAAAAGAAACTTTCAGAACAAGGATTTCTGGAATGAGACTGGCAAAAAACTCAAGCCAGGTCTAACTGGAAAAAAAAAGCTGTCACCATCTCAGGATTGAAACAGATTGAGCAGCTACAAAATACAAGCTAGAATACTTTGTTTCTCTAGGAAGAGTTACAAAGGTGAGAAACCTGAAATTCCTGAAGTTTTACATGGAGCAAACAATGAGAAAATAAAGAACTGAACTTCCCTAAACCTTTATTTTGCACAGGACACCTAGACTGACATTTATTAAAGAGGTCTTAGATACCTGTCTCAAATACCTGGAAGCTCATCTGTACCTCTTTATTAACAAAGTGAAATCCATATTTCTAATGGAAAAAGTAGAAGAAGAAAAAAAAAAAAAGCATCCCTGGAACAAAGGGCTTTCACTGTGGCTACTGCCTGCTACTTCCAATGCACCCCACACTACCATCACCCCTCTAATACAGACACCTCTGAAGCTTTCAGACAACCAAGAGAGCTCCAACAAAAATTCCTATCCATCCTTTGTACATTTCCAGATAAAATACTCATTCAAGCTGGCTCTGTTAATAAAGTTGTCATCAAATCTCCACAAGATAAAGTTCTTGTAGTTCATGACAATGTCCTAAGAGCAGTTGCTTTCATACCCTATGCACGAGTTACCACTTTGATTTTAAACTAGTAAACATGGGCAAGTGTTTTCCAGCACTTTCAAATTACTCCTTCTCCTATATTTTACTGTAACAGCATAAGATTAAACAAACTTTTTAAGTTTACAAGAAACTAGAGCACTGCATGCTAAGAGAAATGCATCTCAGAAGGCATCAGGTTTCTTGGACCTGTGGGACAAAAAGAAGTTCTGGGAACTTCTGCAATGGAGTTCTCTGAATTAGAGAAAAGCAATCAAATGATGGAGGATGTGAAAGAGGTTTCAACAGAATAAGATACTTCTAAGTAAGACCTGTGAAAACCAAATGATGGAAGAGTCTGTTTTTCAAACAGGCCACAAAACAGAGGGAGTTTTAAAAGATCCACCTGATCATCTACTTTAAGGAAGTATTTCACAAGGCCAAAGTGAAGAGACTTGAATGTCTAACCACTTGAATAAGATGATGGTCTTAAATACAGGTTTGCTCTCAAAGAGGCTGAAGCAGAAAGCATGTTTTTGGAGAAGCTTCAAGGAAGTGTTCATGTAAGTCTTACTGCCCAGGAACAATTACCTCCAAAAACTGGAAAAGTGCCAAATGCCAAAACCCCAAGAACCAAGAAAACACAACCACAAGAGGATGACAATTCTACATACTCTAGATTGGCGTAGGTGACTCACAAAAGAGATCAGCACTGGAGAACCCTTGTTTTTGTGCTTTTTTCCTCCTTTTTCTAAGTATCTGCACTGACAAGTCTACACATTCACAAACACACACCAAGTGCAAACAGTTCAGAGAAAAATTATGGAGAACAAAGTGGAAAAAAAAAAACCCAACCAAAAACCAAAAGCAAAATGCAACTTGGCATAAACATCTGCTTTGAAATCTGGAGACCACACACCAAATGAGGAATGTGCCTTCAGTTTAAACATCCATGCAGCCAATTTACTGAAAAGGCATTTAGAGACCATGATGGGAACTGCTTCAGGCTGTCAGCTATAAATTATGGCCACAGCCTGTGAGACAGGGGGGGAAAAAAGAAAAATTACAAAAGAATAAATGGAATAATTGGAATGCCTTAAGGGAAAGTTAAAAAAAAAATCCCAAAACTCAAACCAAAACCCCTCCACATACTCATTTTTACTTACTCAGCCCTATTTTGACCTTGACTGAAGTAATCTACTTTCCTTATAAATGGGTGATGAAAAACAACCTCTCAGGTCATATGGAATTCATTTTCTCACTGATGTATGGATGGTTCCCATACAAGAATCTCCAGTGAACTACACTGTCTTCAAATCTGATCCCAAAAATACTTAATACAAGGATACTCATGTTAAATTACACTTTGTAAGGAGCACCACACCCAGCTACAGGGACCTCATGGAAGAACTCTCCTGGCTTAGTTCTGTTCTGGCAAATCACCTGATAAACCCAGCAAAGTTGGTATTTCGTACTTGTTTCTGCAGTGGCTCTAGAGCCTAGTCTGCTCTGCTTACCACTCTCTAATTGGCAATCCTGTAGCTTTTGCTTGGACTTAAAATCTGGTCTGGATTCTGTTTGCCTCTCACCTTCCTGACAGTAAAAAAAAAAAAAAAAAAAAAATAAAAATTTGACTCCTACTTTACCACTTCCACTGATGCTGTATGCACTGAAAAGTGTATTTAGCTCTCTCCCCTCCTGCACAGAGCAGGGCTAAACATGAACTCAGCAAAGTAGAGTGAACAAACAGGACTGCACACAAACAGAACACAACTACTTCACGAGGAGGACCCTTTTCCTTGCATTTTCAACAGACCACTGACTACTGGAGCAAGTAATGTGGGGCTACCAGGCTACCGCTGCAGTTACATCTGCTCATTATGAAGAAAGACTGAAGAGGTTGAGCTTTTTCTTCTGTAAGGACAAAGTGACCCAAGAGAGTGTTCAGAGTTATGAAGGGGTTTGATATAGTGGATGAGGAAAAAATGGTCATATCTCCTACGTTTTACCTGCAACGGGTGTCAACTGCTGATTGAGCATTCCCATTGGTGTTGGTGGCGGCACCACCCCCATAAGAGCCCCGACAGGAGTGCCTGCCCGGGGGGAGGAATTCTGCTGCTGTGCTGCTCGCTCTCTCTCCTGCTGCTCAGCAACTTTAGCTGCCCGCTCTGTAAAAGTATTTTAGATTTTCAGTTCTGTTTTGTAACCCAGAATTTCAAAATATTATCTGTTCATTAAAAAAGGACTAGTCAAACACTGGCATAGTTTAGTCAAGTATCAAGTAGAACAGATGAATCTTTTCATACAGGTTATGATTTGATTTCATGTGGCTGCAGGTAAGACTTTTAGAGAACCTCTTTTTTTTTTCATGAAAAATATTCCACAAAGTTTTATCTTTCTAAAAAAAAAAAATTAAAGCAAATAATAAAATAAAAATTTTTGAAAGTCAAAGAACAAATTTGATAATAACACCAGTGTTACCAACATGAAGCAGCAGTCCAGCACTAGGCTCAGTCTGCACTAGGAAAACGTGGCAAAACGGTCCCTCCTTTGCCACCACTGTCTCAGCTGAACCAGCTGTAGCAAAGGCCAGCAGCTCTCACTCAGATCTGCCACCAGCTGTTGCAGAAATTGTAGGCATCATGTCTACCAGGCATACCCTAAACTAATATGCAAACTGCAGACAGTAGTGCCAGCCAGTGGCTTGCTTATTCATGGAGTCCCCATGAATTTTACTGCTGATGCAGTTGAAAAGGGATGGCAAAGTTGGGAAGCATTTGCAAAGTTTCCCTAGTGCAGATAGGTCCTTAGTGTTTGGAACATAACAAGCAGCAGTTTGATGGACCAAAAATATTTTTCTCTGTCTCTTTCTGTCATTTGTCCCATTTGGTCCCCTTTGAGCTAATTTTGTTTGTTTGTTTTGCTGAAGATGTCTAACTCACATTGTGCTGCTCACTGGAGGTCATGTGTGTCCTTTGTACGATGAATCTGGTCATTATCTCAATCAAGTTTCTCACTGTGACTGCAAGAACAGAAGATCTACTGCAGGAGAATTTGACCAGAGGACAATTTTATATTAAGAGAAGGGCAAAGGGTCACGGGAAGAAGAAAGAAAGAGAAAAAAAAAAAAAAACAAAAAAACCAAAAACCAACCACAACCAAAATCCAAGCAACCAAAAAAGGAGATACACTGAACGCCCACTCAAGGTGCTGATTTCTTTACTCTGAACATTGTCTCTGACTGATGCAATGAAGAACAACAAAGAATAAATGAATGTAGCATACATCTCCAGCAAATCTTAATAAGACTGAATGCAGGGCTACAAGTTCTCCTGCAGTTGGTGAAAGATGAAAATTGCCACTGAAACACCAATCAAGTTCCTCTGTCAAATGAAAGCTAAGAAGTTCATCAAGGAGATTACTTATGCATCATGCCAATGTTACTCATTTTCTCTAGGAGATGACTTCAAACATCTATCACCTGTTTGTGCAGCTTCTAGCACTACTTCCACACACTGAAAGACCAGTTTAATTTCCAAAGGCACTTCCTTCCTTCATTTCACTTCTATTACTTTAGGAAGAGATGACGACGCACAGAACTCCAAAATTTAGTACAGGCATCTTATATGATTCAGCACAAAATACACAAGACATGTAAAGGTAGGGTAGATCCAGAACTAGAAAAATGAGATAATTCTCTTCTGAGCAGAGCAAGATGAAGCAACTGTTCTGCATCTCACCTACTTTTAGCTGGTTAAAAAGTGGTCAGACAAAAGCAAAAGTTCTTGAGACGCTCTGATAAATGAGAAATTACTGTTAAGCACTCAGTTTCACCAGACTTTAGAATGGTGTGCTTTGAAGAAGGACTTTACATAGGACAGTACTTGAGTTTGACTTAGCCTCTATTCATGCTGGGAATGCCACAGAACTAAGAGATGAAACACTGCCAAAGGGAACTGCAGCACCTGTACCTTAATACTCAATACTAAATCAGAATCATTTAGGTCAGGACTTGAAATCGTTCAAACAATATTTCCAATACAGGAAAGAGACCTTCTGCTTTCAACAGAGCTTTTCCTTAACACTGGCCTTTACATCAGCCCCATGCATTATTCTGGTTTATTCTGAGGAGTTTTCACAGTGTAATTAGGCTTGCAGGCATTTCCAAATGCAGCCTGTTCCTTGCTCAAATACTGCTAAAAATGCCAACTATTCCCAAATAAAAATTTCAGTGGGTTAAAATGGAACATGGAAAGACATTTTTTCAGTGAGGTATTAAACTATACCTGCTCCCTGTTGCATGTCCACACTAGAGAACATGTGAGTTTTGATTCATCAGTGGAAGGAGAAGAGTTTCCCTCCTTTCACACATGCCAAGTTAACAGATGCTTTGCAACCCCATCCCAGCCTCTCAAGATTAAATAAAAATAACTCTAGTCCTGGGCAGACATGAAGCCAGAGAAAAATGCAGCCCAAACACCAGTTTTGGAAAATTTTGAGAAAGAGGATCAGAATGGAAACTATCACTGACATAGTGGAGAGATACTGTTGCTCCCATTAGGTTACAGCTGTGTCTTCCTGCAGAAGTGCGCAATGTGGAGCTACCCTAAGCTGGGAAGCCATGACTCATTAGCCATCCTACTGCTTAAGAATGAGGCTGTAAGGAAGACTGTCAATAAAATGAAACCACGTGCACCTAGAGGCATGTAAAAAGACACTACACAGTACTTTCACTGAGAAAGAGCATTACCATTTCCCTTCACAGCATTTGCAATGAAAACTTGCACCCTCCAGGACTGCAGAGGTACTACTGTGAATCCAGGAAGGACTGAGATGGCTGAGAGCAGGAAGTGATAGTGTGCAAACTTGTAGTTTGAAGATCAAAGCTGCCTTTAAGTTATGAGCATGCAGAAAACCTCGTATCTCATAATTCAATTGGGTGATACCTTTTTGGGGTGTTGAAAATTTCTACCCAAAGAAGCATTTTCTTCCAATAAAATTGCAACAGTCGCTTAAAAAAAAGTTTTTTTTATATTGGAAGTGTTGACATATTATCAACTAGAGTGACAGCTGTGGATGTTAAATCAATGTATTCTGCTTGGATAAGGGCTTGCTGTTAAGGATCATTTGCATTTTATTTTAATCAAATAAATTTGAAACACAATGACCAGTATCATAAGGGAGATGGAGGAGAGAGAAAGGTAGGGAGGAGGAAGTTGGGGGAAAGGGGCGAGCAGAAAGAGAAATGAAGAGAGAGTGAAAGAGAGAGAGAGAGGTCTGAAGTATTTCATTCCTATGAAATAGTCTAGGCTTACTTCAGGATATGAATGAAAACTCTCTACAAAATCAGTTACAACAGTTGATTAATACTGAGATTGAATAATAGGTCACATTTACAGTACCACAGCAGATTCCGTATCCTTGATTTTAATCTACCAAACATTTTATGACTCTAAGTAATGTTAATCAAAGAACTTCATACTTTGTTGTAAGCCTTACCTGCTGCTACAGCTCTGAAGAGTTTCTTGTCCAAAATTTTCCTCAGTCTTCCTTTAAGGAAACTTTCACAAACCATTTTCCCCACTGACTTCCAGCCCAGAGGCAGCATGCCCCTTTACTTCTAAATTGCCCCCATTGTTCTTTTAGTTATTTGTAGCAAAGACATCTAAATCATCAGTTGTGCACTACAAAACTTAAACATGTTCTTTGCTCCTCTTCAGCCATCTCTTAACATGAACTTCTCTTTAAGGTACATCCAGAACAGAAACAAACACCTTCATTTATTAAACGTCATCTGTGTAACAGCAACAGATGCATTGAGAAAGGAAAAATAAAACAGGCAGAAAAGAATTTAGCATCTTAGCTTTTATTTACCTTCATATTCTGCTTTCTTTGTTGCTTCCAAGTTTCTCCATTCAGTTCCTACAAGCCTGCTGAGCTCTCCAAAGGAGTAGTCTGGGTGCTGAGCTTTAATCACAGCCCTCATCTCGCTGCTAAATAAGATGTACCCACTCATGTTGATCTTCCTTTTCGATCCCTCCTTCTTGGTGCTGCCCTTAACAGACTTGGGAGCGGACTGTGAGAAAAAGCAGTTATGACCACAAGTGTAGAAAAGAGAAGCTTCTCGACAGGCAAAATCCAAAACTCTAAGAAAGGGTGTTTTAAAATACCCCAGCATTTCTCTTGAACGTATGTGTATAAGGACCATCCAACCTCAGAGCCCCTAAAGAGAGACTGCATCTACCAATGCATGACAGAAGCGTATGTACACATTTATAAACATAAGTACACAGCCCAGAAAAAGGAAGAAAGTCACTGTGTTCTCATGCTTTTCAATCCTTCCTCACATAATGCTGTCTTACAGGCTTCAAAAAAATATCAGTAAAGCAATACAGAACGCTTACTATTACCTAAAATCATTCCAAACTGAACAAGAGGACTAAGAGAGGCTGAGCAGCAATTAAGTGACTATGTGGAAGGCCAGAAGAGTTGTGTTGTGCCACATATTTCACCTGTTATGCTGTTCAGAAATATTGCCAACACAAGTTGAGTAAAACATTTTATTTGCCCTTGCACACTGCAGGGAAATACTTTCCCATTTCTTCCTTGGCATTTGCAGCCCCTACCCTCCCTAGCTACATGTTCCATCCTTCCAGTCCCTAAATACTCTCTGTTTTGCCTGCCAGACTTTTCTTGCTCTCTAGTGTTCATCCTTCATTACGTAAATAGCCATTTCTCCCCTCAAAACTCAAAGCTCAGTTTTGCTGATCCTGTTAACCTGCACAACAGGTTCACATCACATTTCTGAGTTGATGGGTAACAAAAATTCTGCTCCTCTGCTTCTCCCATGACGGCTGCATTCCTGTTGAGAGCTTCTTGAAGTTTCCAGCCCTCAAAAATATTAACCTATTTTGACAACCACTGAGTTGGAACTTCCTTTCTAAAGGCTCCTCCCTCCTGTATTTGCCACAGGAGAGCACAATTCACCTGTACTCCGATCAGTAAGGCCCACAAATGTATCATCATATCAAAAAACTTCAAAAGGTCCTTCTCACATCCCAAATAATACAAATTTCCCACATCTTGGAAAGTGTAATTGTTTCCAAATACCTAGTGGAGGAAAAAGAGGAAATGAAAAATATATGCAACTGTTTTCTTCATAGCCTGAAATTCTGGCCACGTTACTAACACCTTCTACTTGCTACTTTGAATCCACAATTTAAAGCTTTTCTCTCAGCTAAAACAAAGCTTCAACAACACAAAGATGCTTAAAAGGTCTTGATTGTCAGTCAAAGCCAGGCACTGGGTGAACTGAGACATACTTCTATGTTATTCCAAACTTCACAGTAGTACTTTTCAAACTACAATCCACTCCTGATGTTTTCATTACAAACCTAAAGACAACACTTGTCTTTTTAAGAGTAACACTTCTAGGTTTGTCTCTAAGATGGAAGAAATGAAGAAAACTCCATGCAGGTTCTGGGATGATGAACAGGGCCTGTGCAACTCATGCTGTCTTCTCCAGAAAGCCCACATTGGCAATCGGAGTTGTCAATTCAGAAATAGGAAAATCTATGGATGTGTTTTCCTCTTCCACATCTGCTTTTAGATAGCTACAAGCTGATCATCTGTTTTTGCTTTTATAGTGTTTGCAAGTTTTCTGTAACAGTTACCTCATGTAAAAGCCTACCCATCAGTTTGGAAAGGCAGAGGCCTCAGAAACAGTAAGACTTCTTAATTTGGTTCCTGTATTCTCTGGTTTTTTACATCTCTGACACAGCCTTTTTAAAATGCATTTTTCCCCCCCATTTGAGTCAGATAAATGCATATTAGGTTTTAGATGTGTTAGAAGACATAAACCAGGATTCCTGTTATGCCATTTCTCTGCCATGTGCAAAAAATGATGTTGTATATGTATTTTTCTCTTAGGTTCAATTTGATTCACAGAAAATTGCAGCAGGAGATCACCATCCACCTATTTGTCAAACCACACAATACCACGTATTCACTTGATTGATTCCTTTATCTTAGGTGCAGTAAGAGCTTCTTAGTTACCAGAAGAAAAAAAAGTTTGAAAGTTCTGGAGTTTAACAGCTGTCAAAGAAAATTCTATACATGGCAATGGAAAGCAAACACATGCCTTTTACTTAGGAGCTTTGTTTAAAAAGACACTTTTCACTTGGGACATAAATAGAACAGAGTATCTGAAGAATAAAGTTTATTTCTGTGCTGTATGTTAGTTATCTCTCCACCAGAGTTAAATTGTGCTGAGAATGCCAGCTCAGACTCAATGTGCCTTTTCCTTCCCAATGAGTAAAGTGAGGAATCTGCCAGGGTACTTGGACATCATCATTCACATCTTAGCATGTGAATGTGTTGCTAATAGCATGTGCTGCTATTGATCCTTTGAAGTTTTATTTACTTGTTGGGTTTTTTGGGAGGGGAGTGGGGAGGGGGGTTGTTTGCTTGCTTTGGGATTTTTTTGGGTGGTAGTGGATTTGTTCGGTTTTCCACTTCAAGTTTTACATTTCAGAGTTCATGTCTATCTAAAGGTACATACATGTGTTGGACACATACACTGAGCCTGATTTCTCATCAGCTATCCAGAAAGCTTTGCAAGACTGTCACATTTCAAATAAATAAATAAATAAGAAAAACCACAAGACAAACAATACAAAAAAAACCCCAAAACCCCAAACCAAAACAACCAACCAACCAACTCCAAACAAAACAAAAACCCAAGAACATTGCACCTGGCTTTTTGAAGAGATAGTATATACTGGTATTTAAATAAAACTTCTCTGGGGAACCTGAACAGAACACAGATATGTAAAAAGACAGAAAGCAAAAGGAGATCAAAAGACACTGAACGCTGCAGACGGTGGTTTGAGGACATCTTTCATGTCCAATGATTCCTATTAAATTGTTTTCAGTAGCTGCCATGCTTAACAATAGGAATATTCTGATTTATTTGTTACCTTCTCCTTCCCAAAGTGTTACATAAGTTGGTTAATGCTGGTAATATGCTTTCTGTTTGTAACACTCCACAAGATTTTTTTCATGCTACTTATGAAAACTGACACCTTAAGAGCAGCAAGACAACTGTGCTCAGGGAAACACACTTGGTGGTCTGCCCATGGCAGAAATCACAACCACACCAAGCTAAACCTTTCCATTTCATGAGCTCTCTTTCATAACATCCAAATACAGTTATTTCTACACAGAGGTCACATCCTTGTTTCAACTACCAACAAGGATGCCACTTCACAGTAAATGTAATACAGCAGAAATCCATCTTGCTGGATACAAAAGCGTCTGAAGCTCCCTCCTGTTCCCAGCAGGTCATTGCCTTTACCTCTTTAATGCTGGCATTAGCTTGGATGTGGCAATACAATCATAAAGGGTGTCATCCAGTTGCAAGACAGCTTTTTTAGGTTAGGTTAATTTCCGTTGAAGCAGTTCTTCACCCTGCTTCAATGCTCAGTTACATAAGGACCACAGCTTGCATAAGAAACACAGCAAGAGAGGGAAGGGGATCCAAAGCCCCCATTTAAGCAGCAGCAATGACTCATGCTGCATTCAGACAGCACAGAACCACACACAATTCCTCTTTTACTTCCTACCCATTTATCAGCAAGTTAATACTAAAGCTTCTAGGACATCGAGTCCTTCTAATTTCCAACAAGCTCTTACTCCCAAGTAAGAATTACCATAACTCAGTGCTAAAGAAGTGATTTCTTTTTTCTTTAAGGATGATGCACAGCATTTTCCATCAACGTACCAAAACTCTAACACCCAAAATGCTAACTTAAAAGCTTAAAAATAGGTGTTAGGTAAGGTGAGAATTACAATTACATTTTTACATTCCAACTTGATATATAATATAATGACTTGATATTCCCAAACCGGCGTTGTGGAAAATCTATTAATAAGAACTAATGTTAACATATCAAACAAAAATGTTCCCTGGATCTTCCTCTGGTGAATGACTTCCTTTAAAAATGTTTTAATGGGCTTCAATATTATGACCTGGATATCACACTGGATGTGCCAAAACCGTTATGTAATTTATTCCACGGACTTGTAAACTGAAGTTTGTCTCTTCCATGTATATGATAAAATGTTACTGGCTTCTTGGTTATTTGGGTTGGGGAAAGAATGTGGAATATGAAAGTTTAAAGATTTCTCCAGAAAGATTCTTACCTGTGGTGGAGTGTAAGGCATTATATCCAAATCACTAGGTAAGGGGGTCTGAAGCTGAGGCAGAGAAGGTGTTTCAGTCATATCACCTTCTTCTTCTCCCATCTCTTCCATGTCCTCATCACCTCCTTCCAACTCAGCAAACTTTGCTTCTAGCTGCTGAATCTTCTTTTCCAGTAGTGGAGATGGTTCCTTCTGAGGAACTATGGGTTTTCTGCAACCATGAGGAAGAAGACAAAAAGCAGATGAGAATACACTCATACTTCACAAGAGAAAAGACTAACCTTTCTTCCTTTATCACTGAACAGCATGGAAGCAATGGTGACACAGGATGTGCCTGTGCTTCCTTTCAGAACACTGAAATCATTCAGTGCCTATGGCCAGTGCTTCATTTTCAGTCACTTGTTTGAAGGGTTACTTTTTAAAACTATTCTTTTATGAGTTACAAGGGGATTTCCATGTGCAAATACTTCATTTCTGTAACAGAAGGCAGTTAACACCACATTTCCTTAGATTTACTTACTATTTTTATTAATATCAATGTGCAGCAATTGGAAAACTCTTACCCATAATGGGGATTTTAACAAATTCCAAAATTCACCAATCTGATAACCTAACAACTCCTCCTGCAGCCAGAAGGAAAAGAAAGCATCCATTGGTATTAAAACCATGAAAAGACTGATGTCACCTGGACTTCTTTCCAAAAAAGTGTGATTAGTCAGAATACACCTACAGCTAGGACTTTTAAATATGTGCTGTGTCTGGCTGGGAAGGAGTTAATCTCCTGCACAGCAGCCCCTGTGGTGCTGTGTTTTAGGTCTGTGACCACAACAGTGTTGATTACACATGGATGCAGTTACTGCTTAACAGTGCTGGCACGTGGCTAATGCCTTTTTCTTGCTTTCCACCCCCAGCAAGCAGGCTGAGGGTGAGCAATAAACTGGAAGTTTTTATTTCAGACTACCAGAACAGCTAGACCAAACTGACCCAAGGGTTATTCCACACCAAGACAGTGTGCTCAGCACTATGGGGAAAGGAGGGAGAGGGCATTGGAGGTTATGGCATTTGTCTTTCCAGGTAACCATGCTGAGGCCCTGCTTTCCAGGATACAGATAAACATCTGCCTGCCAGTGCAAAGTAGTCAATTAAGTCCTTATTTTGCTTTGTCTGCACATGCAGCTTTAGCTTCAGCTACTGAACTGTCTTTATCTTGACCCAGGAATTTTTACCTAAAATAGTATATTTCGTCATCTACAACTTTTGCAGAGAGTGAAAACCTCTTCAGCCCTTTAAACTTCTTCATTTGTTTGTCACTTTCATTGTAGCGGCTCTCACAAAGAAAAACATCATTTTCAGAGATTTCTGTTGGTCTGCAGGAGAGGAAGTCTTTGAAGGACAGAACCACACACTTTCCTGCAGAAATGAAAGAGCTGGGTTAAGAAGGCAGCCACACTTGCAGGCATTTTACAAGAAACTTGGAAAGATAAATTTTTGCCAGTTTCCCATGTCTGGAAGATTCCCAGTATTGGTGCAACTACAGGCAAACACAGCGAAACACAGCCCTGCAAAACACCACCACCCACAAGAAACCTACATGAAACTTAATGCAGCTTTGAGATGTTTTTAAAGGAGAAAACTTGTAAAATAACAAAAGCCCACAAGTCTTGCACCTGGGAAAGAACAACCCCATGGATCAGTATAGACTGGGGATTTTTGGAGAGCAGTGAAGGGGAAAAGGATCTGGGGGGTCCTAGTGGATGGAAGGTTGACCATGAGTCAGCAATGTGCTCCTGTGGCCAAGAAGGTCAATGCCATTCTGGGGTGTAATAGAAGGGGTGTGCGCAGTAGGTTGAGAGAGGTTCTCCTCCCTCTCTACTCTGCCCTGGCGAGGCCACATCTGGAGTATTGTTAATAGTTCTGGGACCCTCACTTCAGGAAGGAACTCAAGGAACTGCTTGAAAGAGTCCAGTACAGAGCCACAAAAATGATTAAGGGAGTGGAATATCTCCCTTCTGAGGAGAGACTGAGGGAGCTGGGGCTCTTCAGCTTGGAGAAAAGGAGACTGAGGGGTGACCACATTAATGTTTATAAATATGTAAAGGGTGAATGCCAAGAGGATGGAGCCAGGCTCTTCTTGGTGATGCCCAATGACAAGACAAGGGGCAATGGGTGGAAGTTGAGACACAGGAAGTTCCATGTAAACATGAGGAAATTTTTTTTCACTGTGAGGGTGACTGAACAGATTGCCCAGGGATGTAGATGTCTCCCTCTCTGGAGATATTCAGAACCCACCTGGATGCATTCCTGTGTGACCTGCTCTAGGTGATCCTCCTCTGGCAGGGGGGTTGGACTGGATGATCTTTCAAGGACCCTTCCTGCCCCTAAAATTCTGTGATCACTAGTCAGTTAACTATATGCAGAGCATCATAACTACATAACAAAGTACAGAGTCATCATCTTATGCAACAAAGCAAATTTCAACCTCCTCCTGGACCAACTCTTCAGGTAACACATACTGGAATAGTGATTTCTGTTCTCTGGCTGCAAGCAATGTTCACTTTGATGTCATTCATGTAATGCCCTCATCGTAACAAGGCTTCCTTGCAGTGAAAAATCTCACTACAGGTCCCAAAGACAGGCATGAACGTTAGAAATGGACTGAATAATCTCACCTACCCCCTTCAGTATGGAAAAGACATACTTGGAATCAAGCC
>NC_072013.1:43888085-43933085 GCF_027791375.1 Indicator indicator
TGCTGGGTGCCAGAATGGTGGTCCTGGAACATGCGCGCAAGCTACACTAGGGACATTGAATCATACATAGAACGGTGCACTCTTCTCTACATTCACTTATACTACGACAACACAGCTTATACAGATGACGGCGAAATGCGCACACGCAGATTTCTGTTCGTGGCACGCATTGCGCCATGAGACACTCAAACAGTCACAACACTACTAACACATGCACACAGACGGCACACATGGACTTGACAGTCACTAACACTGGCACTACGAGACAAAACACTAACAACGGAGCTACGGTACATTACAACAGCAGGATAAGTTGATGGATAGGATAAAACATGCACACAGGACACATGACACATCTAACAGGCAATCAATACGGAACACTGGCAGATAACACAAGATATGACTCGTAGGATGTTAGGCGGGGGAACACGAGTAGAGGGGATGCATAAGGCGAGAGTGGTGCAACACTAGGACAGGAGACAAGAACAGACAGGATACATGTCTAATAACAATGTGGCACAGGGCACATGTTCACGGCACAAGAGACAACGAGCACACTACCGTTACACGGGGCAGGACACTTGGGGACGTTTGTGACTAGAAACAGACGAGGAGGGAGACACATTTGAGGACGTTATAGGCGACACTTCACATGGAGAGGTGACACACTTACATGTATTCACACAATAATAAACACACAGCACGACAACAGACACACACGTGACGACATAGGGCACACGTCTCAAGAGAATCACGACACACCACACAATGGAGGGAGGGGGGGAGGGAGGAGGGGGGGGGGCAGGGGGAGGGAAGGGGAGAGGGAGGAGGGGGGGGGGAAAGGGGGAGGGAGGGGGAGGGGAGGGAGGGAGGGGGGGACGAGGAGGGGGGAGGAAGAGGGAGGGGGGGAGGGGAGGGAGGGGACGGGGACGGGGCGGGGCGAGAGGGGGGGAGGGGAGGGAGGGAGGGAGGAGGAGGGGGGGGGAAGAGGGAGAGGGGCAGGTGGCGTCACACAATCGCTATGCACTGGACAGGCATAGAGTACAGCACGGAACACTGGACACCAACCACGCCGTGATGTCACACATGACACAACTTGGCAAGGAGGGAATAGGATGATGGGTGGTATGGGGGATAGGATGGGGGTTTGGTTTTTTATGGGATGGGTGTGAGGTGGTGTTGGGGAAAATGTGGAGGGGAAGAGTATTGAATATATATGTAATTAGGGTTGTGATGGGTGAGATGGGGTTGTGGGGATGATGTGTGGGGAAGAATAAGGGGTGAATGGGGGAGGTGGGGTATGTAATGTGTAAGGGTAATTGGAGGGCGGTATGGAGGGAGATGATAAATTGATAGAAATAAAGGTGTTATGGTTGGATGGGGATATGATATGTGGAGGATTGTATGGGTAGGGGTGGTTAATGGGATAAATGGGATGAGGGAAGGATTTTTTGTGGGATGGGTGGTGGTTTAGATTAGGGGGGATGTTTATAGTGAGATGGGGAGGATTGGGTTATGTTGTTGGTGGTTATGGGGTGGTGAAGGGAGGGAGGTTGGGGGATGAGAGAGTATTGGATGGATGGGTTTGGGGGGAGTTGGGGTGTAGTTATTAGGGGGGAAAGAAAGAGAAGGGATGGGGGTGGGGAATGAAGAAAGGGAGATAAGTTATGGTGTTAAATAGGTGGAAAGGTGTGTGTAACATGTGAGGGGAAGGAGGGAGGTAGGTGGAGATGGTGTGGTGTTTTGAAAATATATGCTGGTGAAGTTTAAGATTGAATGGTGACCTGATGGGATTTGAATACAGTTGAAAAATACAAAAAGAATAAAATATAGAATATATAATTGGAATGAAAAATTTGGTGAATGTTGGGGTGAAAGAATTTTAAAAGGTATTATATATAGGAGGTATTTGAGGGGAAAGGTGCGGGAATGACAATGGAGCTGGTGACAAATGCCAAGCAAAAGGGGAACTTCTCTATGCCATGCACACAGGCACCTGCATCAGCAGTGGGCAGAGAAGCTCAAAAAGGAGACAGGATATGTCAATGTGCCAAAGCAAAGCTCTCCTGCATTTCAATGAAGCCCATTATTGTTGCGTGTTTGCTTGAAGTTTAATCTCCCTATTTGGTATTAGCTTTCAAGAGGGGATGGCCTCAGTTATGTTGCCATGCTACTGAACTCTCTGAGATAGCTTTTGAGGGGGGCAGATTGTGCCTCCAAACAATTTCCCAGTCCTCATCTGATGAACTTGTGTAATGGGCTGGGGAAATCCTTATTCCTCCCTCCCATGGGGGATCTCCTTTCTTCTTTTTGTGCAAGAAGAGAAACCTGGCTTGATCGGCTGTTTTTCTGAAGAGAATACGTAAAGAAAGCCTGCATGAGGCTCCATGAGACACCTTCATGGAGAGGGTTTTTGAATCCTTTCCCTGGGGAAGATGCAGACAGCCCTCAGAGGCATGCATCCTTCAGTTGGTGAAGTGCTTGGGTTGCTCTTTTATGAGCCCAAACCCAGCAGTGGCGTAACTACCAGAGGAGACAGAATCACAGAAGTTAGAGGTTGGAAAGGGACATCCGAAGATCATACCGAGTCCCCAACCCCCCAGTCCCAAAAGCAGGATCACTTAGGCTAGTCCTCCACAGGAAGTGCCATCCAGATGGGGTTTTTTGAAAGTCCTACCCAGAGAAGAAGAACCTCCACAATACCCCCCAGGCATGCCCTGTTTCCAGTGCTCCCTCACCCTCACTGTAAAGAAGTTTTCCCTCCTCAGTGTTGATAGTGAAACTTTCTATTGTTCAAGTTTTGGTCCTTACTACTGTGCACCAACCAAAAAAGAAGATTGGCCCCCTTCCACTTGACACCCCCCACCCCTCAGATATTTTATAGTCAGTGATCAGCATCCCCTCTCAGTCCTTCTCAAGACTAAACAGCCCCAGGGCTCCTCATCTCTCCTCTCCATGGGGGAGTTTCTTAAGTCCCCTAATCATCCTCGTGGCTCTCTGTTGGATTCCTCTCCAGCAGTTTCTCTGTATCTCTTGAACTGGGAGCCCCAAAACTGGAGACAATATTCCATGTGGTAAAGTCCCTTTACCAGGGCAGAGTAAGAGGGGGAGAGGAACCCTCCCTAGAACCTTCCTGGACACACTTTTTCTTGATGTACCCCCAGAAACCACATATAGTTGTAGCTACAGTGATGGACTCCATCCCCCCCCGTGCCAACTGTAGCTAGACTATATATCCACTTCCCTCTAGCCAGTTTCCAGTTGCATGGCCCCATCCCCCTGTTGTTTGTCCCAGGGAAAACCATGGGACGGTTCCTCCCCATAGAAGGATGCCCCCTCTTCCCACAGTAATCTGAAGGCTGTGCTTGTTTTTTTATCTTTTTTTTTTTTTAAGGGATTTATAACACAGCCATGATGTCCAATTTGCTAAATTCCATACAAGTCACATTCCTATATAGTTTTCTAGTCCTTGTTACGTACATAAAGGAAAATCCCCCCCCCCTCCCCCCCCCCCCCCCCCCCCCCCCCCCCCCCCCCCCCCCCCCCCCCCCCCCCCCCCCTCCCCCCTCCCTTCCCCCCCCCCCCCCCGCCCCTCCCCCCCCCCCCCCCCACCCCCCCCCCCTCCCCCCCCCTCCCCCCCTCTCCCCCTTTAAAGTAGATAGGTTGGCATAAAGTATTAAATAAGAATGAAGAAGAATTAACTAAAATAAATATTTGTATCTATATCAGAACTAATAATTTCCACTCCTCTCCTCCCCATCCTTTCCCTAAAAAAATTGGGTTTATAATATTATCTTCTAAAATTTATTAAAATACTAAATGCGTTACCTTCCAATCACCGTATTTTCTGGGCTTATTTCCATCAGGTAAGAAACCCTAATATGAAAGCTAAAAGGAGGAATTAGATCCTAGTAGGAACAAATAATAATTTTTTTATTTTTCCAAGGAAGGGCAAATGTGAGATGGTAGCAGGAAATTTGGAGAACTTTAAAAACCGAATAAATTTCCCTTTCTTTCGTCCTTCTATTGGAAATAAATTTAAACTTTCACTATACTAATCTCGCTCCTCTTTCCCTCCTTTTCCTGTTAAAATGCTAAGATAAATTCGTCCCCCTTTCACCTGTATTTTTATTAAGAAAAACGAGTTTGTTTCTAGGTATAGGAGATAGAAATAAGGGTATCTCAAGTCAATGGGTAATTTTCCCCCATCTCTTTTTTCTTCCCTGGGTAAATTTAATAACATAAAAAAAAGAGTAGGTAATTCGTAAAAATAAAGGAGAAGTTCTCTCCCTCCCACCTCCCTAAATGACCTTGGAAGCAATAGTAGAGTTATAAACAGGAGTTTATAAATTAACACAATTAAAGGGAAATACATGTAACTATGATTAAAAAAGTGGATTGTTCAAGAGACTAAAAAAAGTATTATCTTATTTATAATATTTTAATTTCTTTTCCCCACCTTGTAGAGGGAAGAGAAGGGTGATTCTCTTCTGTCGCTCCCCTCCTGAAAAGATTCGAGAGTGGCATATTAGGCATACATCTTCCTTCAAACAAATACTATTCAATATTTGTATATACGTGTTCCTTCCCTTACAAAATGTTTTCTTCTCCCCCTTCCTCTTAATATTTCCCTACGCCAGTATGGTGTAATAATACGATAAAAAACTACTTAAAATAAAAATTCAACGATAATTACTTACTATCATACCCCCCTGTTATGTACTACACCACCCCACCTTCCTGTAATTTTTATCTTCCCCCCTCTTCTCTATAGAGCACATGTTGAGGATGAAGCGAGTAACTCTTCCCCCCCACTGTCCCTTGCCCCCTGTAAAAAATTTCTATAGCGGAATCCCCTCCCCTAACAAAATTAGATATCTTGGATTTAAGGAAGGCGATAGAGTATAACTATGAGCTTCCTAAATATATACTAAATCGAAAACTTTTAAGTAAATCATCATTTATTTCCCTCCATTCTCAACCCCCAAGATGAACAATAAATATTTTCCTTCTTTTCAGAAGATCCCCTTTCTTTCTTAAGTGTACATTTGATTCTTTCCCTTGTTCAGAAAGATATTTTTCCCTTTCTATTTATGAAGTATATTACGAAAATACAATCTTCCTTCCCTTCCATCTATGGAGTGGAATACAAGGGATTGTCACTCCCTTCCCCTCCCTTTCCTGTTTCTCCCTTCTCTTTTTCTCCCTTCTCTTTTCTTCCCTTCTCTTTTCTCCCTTTCTCTTTTCCTTCCCTTCTCCTTTCCTCCCCTTCTCTTTTCTCTCCTCTCTTCTCCCTTCTCTTTCTCCCTTCTCTTTTCTCCCTTCTCTTTTCTCCCCTTCTCTTTTCTCTCCCTTCTCTTTTCTCCCTTCTCTTTTCTCCCTTCTCTTTTCTCCCTTTCTCTTTTCTCCCTTCTCTTTCTTCCCCCTTCTCTTTTTCTCCCTTCTCTTTTTCCCCTTCTCTTTTTCTTCCCTTCTCTTCTTTCTCCCTTCTCTTTTCTCCCTTCTCTTTTCTCCCTTCTCTTTTCTCCCTTCTCTTTTCTTCCCTTCTCTTTTCTCCCTTCTCTTTCTCCTCTCCTTTTCTCCCTTCTCTTTTCCCCCTTCTCTTTTCCCTCCCTTTCTCTTTTCTCCTCTCTTTCTCCTTCTCTTTCTCCCTCTCTTTTTCTCCCTTCTCTTTTCTCCCTTCTCTTTTCTCCCTTCTCTTTTCTCCCTTCTCTTTTCTCCCTTCTCTTTTCTCCCTTCTCTTTTCTCCCTTCTCTTTTCTCCCTTCTCTTTTCTCCCTTCTCTTTTCTCCCTTCTCTTTTCTCCCTTCCCTTTTCTCCCTTCCCTTTTCTCCCTTCCCTTTTCTCCCTTCCCTTTTCTCCCTTCCCTTCCCTCCCTTCTCTTTTCTCCCTTCCCTTCCCTCCCTTCTCTTTTCTCCCTTCCCTTCCCTCCCTTCTCTTTTCTCCCTTCCCTTCCCTCCCTTCTCTTTTCTCCCTTCTCTTTTCTCCCTTCCCTTCCCTTCCCTTCTCTTTTCTCCCTTCCCTTCTCTTTTCTCCCTTCCCTTCCCTTCCCTTCCCTTCCCTTCCCTTCCCTTCCCTTCCCTTCCCTTCCCTTCCCTTCCCTTCCCTTCCCTTCCCTTCCCTTCCCTTCCCTTCCCTTCCCTTTCCCTTCCCTTCCCTTCCCTTCCCTTCCCTTCCCTTCCCTTCCCTTCCTTCCCTTCCCTTCCCTTCCCTTCCCTTCCCTTCCCTTCCCTTCCCTTCCCTTCCCTTCCCTTCCCTTCCCTTCCCTTCCCTTCCCTTCCCTTCCCTTCCCTTCCCTTCCCTTCCCTTCCCTTCCCTCTCCCTTCCCTTCCCTTCCCTCTCCTCTCCCTTCCCTTCCCTTCCCTCTCCTCTCCCTTCCCTTCCCTTCCCTCTCCTCTCCCTTCCCTTCCCTTCCCTCTCCTCTCCCTTCCCTTCCCTTCCCTCTCCTCTCTCTTCCCTTCCCTTCCCTCTCCTCTCTCTTCCCTTCCCTTCCCTCTCCTCTCTCTTCCCTTCCCTTCCCTCTCCTCTCTCTTCCCTTCCCTTCCCTCTCCTCTCTCTTCCCTTCCCTTCCCTCTCCTCTCTCTTCCCTTCCCTTCCCTCTCCTCTCTCTTCCCTTCCCTTCCCTCTCCTCTCTCTTCCCTTCCCTTCCCTCTCCTCTCTCTTCCCTTCCCTTCCCTCTCCTCTCTCTTCCCTTCCCTTCCCTCTCCTCTCTCTTCCCTTCCCTTCCCTCTCCTCTCTCTTCCCTTCCCTTCCCTCTCCTCTCTCTTCCCTTCCCTTCCCTCTCCTCTCTCTTCCCTTCCCTTCCCTCTCCTCTCTCTTCCCTTCCCTTCCCTCTCCTCTCTCTTCCCTTCCCTTCCCTCTCCTCTCTCTTCCCTTCCCTTCCCTCTCCTCTCTCTTCCCTTCCCTTCCCTCTCCTCTCTCTTCCCTTCCCTTCCCTCTCCTCTCTCTTCCCTTCCCTCTCCTCTCTCTTCCCTTCCCTCTCCTCTCTCTTCCCTTCCCTCTCCTCTCTCTTCCCTTCCCTCTCCTCTCTCTTCCCTTCCCTCTCCTCTCTCTTCTCCCTTCTCCCTTCCCTTGTTTTTCTGTATATCTTTCATCCCATAGAGCTGTCTCCACAGGTTATTGGAGTCAACAGGATTCTAGCAGTGTAGTCTTTCCAAATATGGCTACTGTTGTTTTAATTAGCATCTAATGGTATTTAGAAAGCTTACTTTTAAACAAGCCTTACCTTTCTGACCATTTCTTCCCAGCTCTTGAAGTGTTTTAAGCCATAGGTGCTTTCAAATTAAGGTAGTCATCCTGCATATCAAAATATCTGCACTTTATCAAGATCAAAGCTGTCCAAACCTGACTTTGCATCTACACAGATGGCTGTAAACATGACACTGGAATATTACCTTGGCTTCTCTTGACAGAACTGAAAATTGGCTGTGCAGAGCTATCCAGTATTTGTAGAAAATGTTTTCCTTAAGGTTTTTTTGTATCTGAATGTAGCAGAGCTTAGAATTAATAGCTATCTGTGTCAGCTTAAAGAAAAGTGTGTTACTTGCTTCATTTCACTGCCTCACACAGAGAAACTGCTGAGCAGGATTTGATCACTGTACAGGAGGAGGAAGGGAATGCTTGTAGATTTTTTTCAGCCAATTTTAAGCATTTTTTGAAATAATGTATTCATAGCTAGTACATGCAATAAATAATATAGACCATCATTAAAACAGGAGGGTTTTTTTGAGTAGAGGCTTGGCCTTGTAAATGACAGCTTTCTAAATAAAATAAAAATTCAAAAAGGCTAGTATACTCTTGAAATCTCTATTTCAGAGCATATGACTTGAAGCATGATGTGCCAAAAACAATGTTTCCTTTATGTAGCATAAACATTTGCATAGGAGCTTGCTGCTTTGTGAATTCCAAGCAGCATAAATATTGATATACCATGCTTAGCTTCCCACATACCCTCAGTTTGGTTTTGTCTAAATTATGGGAAGGGAGATACAACTGTGTGCACCGTTTTCAAGGCATGTTTCTTTCTAACCTCTGCTTTCTGAAGTCATTGTTATTCAGGTTCTTCCTCCTAACTACCACCGCACCTCCAATCCCTGCTTCATGCAAGCATGCACACACACATATGCCCACTCCAGTCTGTGTAACAGTTTCTAAACATCAACATCCCATTTCATAATTGTGTAAAATGTACCCTAAAGATGGGTGATAGAAAGATTGACGGATTTTGAAGGGAGAGTACTTACATGGTTTTTGTGGGATATTTTACTTAGTAATGAAACTGTGGGTTTAATATAAAAAAAAAAAAATAAATAAAACACTTGAGCCTGATGGAAGGAAAAAGCCATCTCAAATTCAAACCAGCCCTCCTACCAAAACCATTTTGTAAAAGAAAGAACATAAAGTGCTTCGAATGATGGAGTTATATCAACTGGTTAGTTGTAGTTGAGAAATAAGTACATGCCAAATGTTCAGGGAAGAAATATTAGTTCTATTGCACCACTTATAATAAAAGGATTATATCAACTTTCTGTCCTGAGTACTGGCAAAAGACATTGAAAGATGAAGTGTCAGATTATTTTCCCCCTTGTAACATGGTATACCCATGAGAAGTGATTTTGTTGTTGTTCTTGTTGTTTTAGGGTAAATAGAATGAATTATATCACAGCCTTGCTGTGCAGCAGATGGGTAATAAAGTCTTAGCAGAACAAACCTGCCCTGTTCAGTGTGCTGAGTGCTACTAAACAATCAGTCAGATGCATATGGGGTTGGCCAACAGGAACTGGGAATTACTGTTTGCAACACAAAAAACGCCTACTTTGAATCAAAGGAAAGTAAATTATGTAGAAAAGTACAAAGTAGGGTTTCCATTTGGCATATACTGGTGACTTATTTCACTGTCTTTCTACTAAAAGCAAACCCACCTTATCTTTTAATAGAAATTTGCAGTCTGTACTACCAAAAGAATCAATATGTGCTAAAACAACCACCACAACGAAAAAAAAGAGAGCTGCCTTATCATTTATTAGAAGAACAAACTCAATATTTATAACAGACCAGTTTAGTGAAAAACAAACAAACCCAAACAACTATCTGCTTGCAATTCATTATCTGCTATTTTTTTTAAAGACCTTTAAAAACAATTATCTGATATTTTGTTGCCTCTTGCAAGCTGTAGAAGGATTTTGATTGTACAAAAAAAAAAAAAAAAGAAAAAAGAAGTCTCTCTATGGCCATTTAATCTTTATTTCCCTTCTTATCAAATAAGTAACCAGTGGCTGCTCAATTTGGCATTTGTGTTGTTAGCAGAGTCCTAAAAATAATACCTTGCATTAAAGCTCCACCCTGAACACTGTGAAAACAATGTCATTACTTCAGTGTGTGAGATCAAAAGCAAATGATCAATACCAAAAGGATGAAGTGAGAAGAAAATATTGGCAATCACTAATGTAAAATTGTACTTAAGTAAAACACCTGGAGTAACAGTGGACATTCTGCTTTTCTTATTTTGTTTATATAAAGGGTCTTTAGATTGTTGCCTCTAGTAGCAGAAGCTAGAAAAAGATGGATAGATGTATAACTGCCAAACGCAATTTTCAGAAACTTCTGCCTTCAATACATGAACAGTGGTAAACTACAGACATTTTTCTTTGTTTGTTTGTTCCTTCTAGTAAATATTTTAAGATATGTTGGGAGGAGAAGCATTTGGAAGGCAAAGAACTGTGATAATAATCTTAAAAACAAAGGCAGATGAAGTAAAATCAAATAGGATATAACCCTTATGGAAATGAAGCAGAATTTCTGTAAGGATGTGTAGCCAAAATGAAGAATATCCAGCAAAATATAAGCTGCCATACAAATAATCTTCCCCAAAGAGATAGCTGCATACTGGGGACAGAAAACAGATCATAAAGGTGCAGTCATCCACTGTGATTGGGAATTCAAGTAATAAACACTGTATAATGAAGTTTTCTTAAGTATTTGAATTGCAAAGAAGTTCAGCTTTCCTTTGTCAGTTTTCTATGCTGGTGAGAATGGATATTCCCCTACAGTATGTGTGTGTTTCACAGAGCAGCTTTCTTCCTTTTTTTTTTTTTTTTTTTTTTTGTGTGGGAGAAGGAAAACCCAACTGCTGCTTGAAATAGATTTTGGGGTATCTGTAGGTCATGCCAAAATAATTTTCCAGCTTAGAAAAAAAAGCTGAATTCTTTCCTAATACATAAAAATCCACTATCAGACCTAAAAAAAAAAAAAAATTAAAAAAAAATTAAATAGATGCCCATCCTGTTATATTTTCCTCCTAGCCTGACAAGAAATCCTAACTGTGACTTACTTGGCTGTTCACCCTCTTTGATAGTCAAAGTAATATGTTTGAGTTTATTAAGAGCTTTTATTCCAGGTCAAGGAAAGTGGCATTCCAGAAGCTAATAACCAGAAAACCCTTGCTCATTTTAGGGAGAAGTAATGATATTATGACCATATTCTCTATGGTATGTTTCTCTAATGCTTTGTTGAGCATATTTGTAAACCTAGAAAATGTGTCTACCAAAGGATGAAATAATAGAAAATATGATTATCAGTTAGGGTGGGAATGTATGCTGGCTTTTTACATTTCCCCCTTCCCCCCCCCCCCCACCTCCTCCTGCCTTCTTTTGAAAAACAGTAGAGGAGAGCTGTCTGGCTCAAGACCTGGCATCCCAGCTCTCAAGCTAAACAACACCTAATAGCTCTGCCTCTCAAAGTCAAAATATTGATTAAGGAAACTCTGAATAAAGCACTTCAGAATAGAACTGAGCAGAGAGCATCCATGATTGAAAACAAGTGCCCTTATTATTTCTTTCCTGGGAACTAACCTACAGAAGGTTTCATTGCTCAGCTATCAAATCAGCGTTTCTATCCGCATTCCGATTGCCCCTGCCAGTCTAGAGTTTGGATTATATCCAGCAGTCTAGCCATCTAAAGACAAGTTATGCCATTTTAGTGTCAGATGAGCACCTTACTTCCATGTAGGAAATGGTCTGCTACATCTTAAAACAAAGATTGCACTTCCTATTGTATAGAGGGAATACAAAGAGTATGCAGTTTGCTTTTCCAGAAGACACCTTGTTCAATTCCTCACCCTTTAAAGCAGTAAAAACCAAAATAGCCAAGATGCAGTGGCTTCTGATGAATTGCTTAACTAGAAGACACCTTAAACTGTAATCTATAAAAGGTGTGGGTTTTTTTTTAATTTTTACTTTTTAAATTACAATTTCAGGGTCTGAGAAGTTGTAACCAGAAGTCATTGAAAAATTTTGTTCTTTGCAAGCATTCCAAAAGCATGAAATACAAGCACAATAGCAATTGAGGTATTAATCTGCTAATTTCAAGGCTGCTTACCTCATATATCAGATACTGACACTGAAATAATGGTCACAACATAGAAATAGATTAAATTTTGCCCCTGAAACACATCACCTCACTTTTATTCCATGCAACTTCTCATCCATGGCCAGGCAAATGTCCTTATGTGGTGAATATGCTGTATCATTCCATACTTTCCTCAAACATGCTGAAATAGAGGTATGAACAACAGCTAAACCAACCAATTCTGTGGGTTTGGGAGCAGGTGTAAGCAGAATGGTGAAAGTCTTGGCAGGAAACCAGAGTATCTGGGAACACTACTCAGTACCTAACCAGCTTTAAGTTTTGAGGTGATGAGTACTGTTTAGTTGTCAGTGCACACAAATAATACTTAGTTTTAACTTCTTCAGCTTGTGATTCTGTTCCTTGAAAAGCCTGCTCAGACTTGGATAGCTGTTAGGGAACAAAAAGACAAGGATCCTTCTCCTGCCACATTATTCCTGGTGTAATAAAAGGCATTAACTCTAATGAACCCAGTAGTTCTAATCTCTAAAAACTCTTGCTCTCTGAGATTCTTAGAAGCAGGGATTCTCTTTAGAGTGAGATGCTCACTCTAGATCAGTGTCTTGAAACATGAATTACTGAGTCAACTATTTTAATGTGAGCAAAAAGCTTAAAAGTTATTTCATTAATCAAAGATAGGGTTCCAAAAGTGCAACATGCAAAATTATTGCTTCGAAAAAGGAGACTCACTTATTTGCTCATAAGAAATACTGCGTGGCTGGTGATAGTCAGCAACCAGTTATGTTGCCAAGAGATGCAATGTTCAATTGGATATAAGCACAGCTTGAGTCTGAAGAATTATGCCAGTATCAAGATATGTTTCAGATCTACACACCTCAAGGTCTGGGATCCAGTTTAGAAGAGCAGAGAGGCACTAACAGATGTTTTCTGACCCCTTCAGTTTTCCATCATAACCTTTTACTCTTTTTGTTTTGAGACTGTTCTGTCCAAGCATGGTTCATAAAATGAAAGAGACAGAGAAGCAATGTTATGTTGAGTTAGTTTGAGAAGTTTTGGCATTTAAAATTGTTTCACCTTCTTTTTTTGTTTGTTTGGTTTGGTTTTACTGGTAGGTTCCTCCTCTGCCACTATAATTTCTAAGGTCTAAAGTATTCATAGAATGTAAGCAAACTGCTTGTGTTCATATGTGGCCTGGTTTTCGTTTTGCTTTGCTTTGTTTTCCAGAGAAGCATAAAAAATTCTTATAATTGCTTGTACCTTAGAGTTTTGCATGGAACAGATACCCTAAGCAAATCTGAGAGGAAGTTATTCTGTTTATCAGCTGCATTCATTCTTTTTACAGACAGGACAATAAGGAACCAGAATCATGTCCAACCATCCTGTCACAAAGAGCAGCACATTTGAGCAAATTCTCTGTGGGAATCATTAGAATGGATTAGGACATGTTGTGAGATAGCACCAGCTCAAATCTAAGAAGTCCTTATTTTGGTTAGGAGTTTCTTAGCAGAAGCAGGCTAATAATGTTTTACTGCTTTATCACCTGACAAAGCTGCATCTTTTGCTTCAAGCAGTGCTAGTTCAAGAATCTGAAACAAACTTGAAGCATAGGAGCAGTCCACGTTGTGAGCACCCGAGTGTTTAATATCCCCTTTGTGCAGTTCCATGTTATTTTGTTACTCTTCTTACAAATTATTTGTCTTAGATGAGAGTCTTCTCAGAAATTAGAGGCTTTTCCCCATCATGTAATTAGTGTTTTAAAAAGAAAGCCAGGGGTTTTTGTGGTGTAGGAAGTCAGATAAATACAAGCCATGCTTTTCTAATTATGAGGCTCTGTAAAAACACTCTATAAAGCAGATGTACTTTGCAAATTAGAGGTTGGATTCAGCCCTTCTACTGCCTTAACATGGATTCCATTTCAGCCTGTAGCATGAGTTGTGGCAGCTGAAGTCAAGTATGGTTTGAATTCAATCCTACTTAAAATAATCCTACTTGTTCGTAAGACTTTTTTTTAACTTGGGTATCACTGCTCTGCTACTTCCTAGCCTCTCTTGTCTGAGATAATTAATCTTTGTGATATTGGCTGGCAGGTATTTGAAACACTGACTACTGTTTCTCTTCAGTTACTGTGTAATGATTATCAGTAGTTGAATTGGTTCTAGCAGTTCCCAACTGTTTAATGCTGCATTGGAATATTCCCATATATTTTAGTTAGGTGATGAAACAATGTAAGGATTTCCAGCAACTTCAAGCATTCTACAACATTTTTGATGAACATATAAACCCCTCTGTTCTGTGGACTTCATCCACTGAAAGACAGGGAGAAAAAGTAATTAAAAATTGAAATGCTGAGAAGTCTGGATGACTTAGAGAATCTAAAAGGTTGGCTTTTTACATCCAAATTCTCTTTTAAGATTCAACCCAGAATCATAGAATCATAGAATCAGTCAGGGTTGGAAGGGACCACAAGGATCATCCAGTTCCAATGCCCCTGCCATGGGCAGGGACACCTCACACTACATCAGGCTGGCCAGAGCCTCATCCAGCCTGGCCTTAAACACCTCGAGGGATGGGGCCTCAACCACCTCCCTGGACAACCCATTCCAGGCTCTCACCACTCTCATGGGGAAGAACTTCTTCTTCATGTCCATCCTGAATCTCCCCACTTCCAGCTTTATTCCATTCCCCCTAGTCCTATCACTACCTGATGTTCTAAAAAGTCCCTCCCCAGCTTTCTTGTAGGCCCCCTTCAGATATTGAAAAGCCACAATAAGGTCACCTCAGAGCCTTCTCTTCTCCAGACCAAACAGCCCCAACTCCTTCAGTCTCTCCTCGTAGGAGAGGTGCTCCAGCCCTCTGATCATTCTCATGGCCCTTCTCTGGACACCTTCCAGCATGTCCATATCCCTCTTGTAATAGGGGCTCCAGAACTGGATGCAGTACTCCAGGTGGGGTCTCACCAGAGCTGAGCAGAGGGGGAGAATCACCTCCCTTGACCTGCTGGCCACACTTCTCTTGCTGCAGCCCAGGCTCTGGTTGGCTTTCTGGGCTGCAAGTGCACATTGACAGCTCATGTTGAGCTTCTCATCCACCAGCACCACCAAGTCCTTCTCCTCAGGGCTGCTTTCTAGCCAGTCACTGCCCAGCCTGGATTTGTGCTTGGGATTGCCTCCACCCAGACGCAGGACCTTGCACTTGGTCTTGCTGAACCTCATGAGGTTGGCTTGTGCCCACCTCTCCAGCCTGTCAAGGTCCCTCTGGTTTAAAACCTGAGGTTTTAAAAAGAATTACTTGGCTGGATTTCTCCCAACTGTGTTTAGCACTCAGTGACTCACAAGAGCAGGACATCCACGTTCTCTTTGGCGAAGTCAGTGAGATTAGGTAATATGCTCATGGTGGCATGTCCTGCCAATGGGAAACAGGGAGCTGCTGGAGGGCTTTCCTACCCCTTTCGACAAAGACCCCTCTGAATCATTTTACAAACTACATTTTAAGCTGATTTTGAATACTTGTGAGATTCTGAAGTATTTTGGATGGCAATAGAAGAGGATAGGCTGAGAATTTCTGAGAATTTCTCTTCATATTGATTAGGCTCTGGTGATACCACAGGAAGGATGTACATGATGTTTGGATTTTGTACTATTGGGACTTCATCTTATTTTCTGAAGCATCAACAGGGATAACAAGTTTGGTGGGATTCTCATAGTGGTTCTGAGAGGCTTGACTAAAGCAGGCAACCCCCTTCACATATCCTGAGAGTTGTTCAAGTATCAATAACCTTTGTTCCTAGTATTGCCTCTGCTAGATCCCATGGGTTAAGGGGTTCTGAATTTAATTTTCATTTTCTCTTGAGGGTGTTTGTTCAGTAAGACGCAAAACCTCCTTGATATTGATAAAGGGTTTTCAGACACATCTTTTTCTTTTTTTCAGTTGGTGAATTTCTGGAGTTTAATATGAAGCTTGCTTTCTTTGTCTCTAAATCACTGTCCCTTTAGGAGATAAAGCAGAACACTCTTTAGTGTATCATGAGAACACTCCCTCTACCAATAGATTGATTTTACTACAGCTATTCATCCAAAAAAAATAATTCACTGTTCTAGTCAACTTTAATTTTATGTAAATACTTCTTCCATTTCCAGAAGAAGGAAACAGCTTCCTAAAACCTTTCATGCAGTAAGCAGTTACCTCCTCAGCCAGAATGAGCATACTTATCTTATTTTTACAGATGGATACATATGATATGGATAGGCAGATCCAAAGCCCTATGCAGCTACAAGAGATATTTCCCTAACTTCCCCAAGAGTTGAGTGAGGCTCTCAAGAGCTTTCTCAAGATGTCAAAGAAAGTATATAGTAAACCCAGGCCTCTGTTTATGCATCTATTTATAGTTTCCTCTCTTGCTGTTTAACCATTTTCTAGTTTTGTTCACAATGAACTGAATGCCACTGTTTAATGCCACCTCACTAGTTTCAGTAGATCTGAGTTGTATTTTAGCTGATGGGGTTGTTCCTCATATTTGTCTTTCTTAATAAAACTCTGGAGTAGCTGCAAACAAACAAATCATAGCTAATGGGGATGTATGTACAAGGAGACCAAAATTAGAAGAGGTAAAACTAATTAATAGCTCTTCCAAACTAGCTCTTCATATGAAAAATCTCATTTTGCAGTTAGTATATTGTGTAGCTTAAATGCAGCCTCTTCCAGAGTATGTTAACAACGTCAGTGTGACATTATTGAGTGTTCTTCATGTATGAAGATAACTCTGAGCTTTTATTCCCTATAAATAAAGTAAAAATCTTCTTAATTTTAGGCACACTAAATGGTAGACAAAGACTCCACTGTGAACACTAAAGTTCTTCTTGTACCCTAACATATTCATTTATATGTATTCACAGGGAAATACAGAACCACAGAATTGTCAGGGTTGGAAGGGACCTCCAGGATCATCTAGTTTCAACCCTCCTGCCATGGGCAGGGACACCTTACTCTAGATCAGGTTGCTCAGAGCCACATCCAACCTGGCTTCAAAAACCTCCAGAGATGGGGCTTCCACAGCCTCCCTGCACAACCTGTTCCAGTGTCTCACCACTCTCATGGTGGAGAACTTCTTCCTAACATCTAATCTGAATCTACCCACTTCTAGTTTTGCTCCATTCCCTCTAGTCCTATTTCACAGACCATTAGAATATCTTTCTGACCATAATAGTTTTGCCACTGACTTTTTTCTGTAGTTTTTTTTTTCCATGTTACTTACTGAATCTTATCTTCCTTATCAGCAAAATTCAAAGATTCTCTAGTATTCCCAAGACTGGACATAATTCATAAGAATTTGCCAAATGTTTTGACAGAATTATTACATTGTTGTTACTTTACTAATCAGAGTTATCTGTAGAATATTGAGTGATTTTTTTTTTTTTATGAAGTCAGAAGTTACAATATATTGCATCTTCACTCTTTTTTTGTGCCCTGTGCCTTTGCAAGAAGCACCCAATAGAGCAACATTATTGCACTTCGGGTATCCACTGTGTGTCCTCTGATATTGTTAAAGTGACATAGGAGTAAGTAGCTTGGCCCAGGAGGGCACTAAGTTGTTTGGCTGGTAGTATTACTTTACAACTGGTTTAACTTGTGTAACCCTCTGCACTTCAGTTTGTTTCTTTGCAATTCAATAAAATGATAATACTCTGCACCCTGAGGATGAGTATTCTGTTCAGTTTCTGAACAAACATTATTCTGAGCAAATTCTTTTGATAAGATAGTACTAGTAACAGTCTGTACACATTGATTCTCTATGTTGACTGCTGTAAGTACAAACCCTACTTTCTGACTTCCTAAGAAAGCAGTTGAAAGTTTGGTTCTTGGACAGTTTTGCCATCAGCTTTACTGGTTGGCTTATGATCTGATGAATATAGTAATCTGAAAATGCATTATTTTGTTGACTGTTACAGGAATTAATATGTATATATGTACTTAGTGACTTACTTCACTTTAATGGGGTATCTGTGGCTTCTGATAGATATGTCATGGATTGAAATTTTTACACTACACAAACACCAATAGAATGTTACTGCTTTCATTCTATTTTGAAACATTTTTTGGTAAAATACGTCCTTTATGCCTCATTGGCAGCAAAATTTATTTTATTGTAGTGTTTAATTAATGAGTAATTCTACCATTGGTGGCAAATGGCCAAAATGTTATCTTCTGCTTTTAGACTGCCACTGTTTAGAGAAAGTAGCTTAGGCAAAATTTATCAATCTAGCATATTCTGAGTTATTTATCTAAGGCATTTGTTATGGACATTAAATATTTTGAATAGAAAATAACTATTTGGATGACTTTAAAAAAGAAAAAGTCTACACTTAATGTAGACCTCAGTGTAAGAGTAAGCCTTCATAGTGTTTTAATGAAGAAACAGAAATGAAATAGATATTGTCCCTTGAGATGCTCTTAAATCAGTCGCAATGCTAAACAGCATTTAAGAGATTCCAGTACTAAGTTCTGTACAGAGGGCAAGAAATGTTTACTTGAGGCAGAGAGGTTTCAGTTTTATTGCGTTTTGGTACCAAAATAAAGAGATCCTTCCCTTTTCTTTCTTGGGTGGCTTGCCATTGGTGAACGAGTAAGCTTACCAGAGATCAGCTGTTGAAGGCTTTTCACAGCTTTTCTCATTCCTCCACCGGGGTGTAGTGGACAGTACAGTACTGCACATAGCAGGTTTTGTTAAAGACACAAAAGTATGGAAGCAACAATCATCAATGGCTAGTGTTTGTTTTTTACTCTTCTAAATACAGTTAGCATGTAGAGGTTTCAAGGCAAAGAGCATGCACTTCTGAAATGTCTCTTCCGTATTTATACTGTGGCTACCACATTTGTATAAACAGAAAATTACTCCATTCATGCTTTATTAGCTCTTCTTTTGTACCACAGCCTTGACCTCAGTCATCATAAATTGAGAAATAGTGGGGAACTAATGGAGACAGATGGGAATATGGCTTGCCATTTACTCAAATTGGTAAAGTAATTAACCTCAAGGTGCTGGTTTGCAAGAAAAATTGTTGGAATATCTCAGGGCACTGGTAAACAGACTCCTGCTTTAACCACTTCTGACAACTGCATCATAAACTAGACTTATTCTGTTCAATTGACCTGTCAACGTCTTGAGTCCAAATAAAGATTTGTATTACAATGCACTTGCTGAGAAGTGGGAGAACACTACTGCTGTTTCTTTTCAAATGGGTTGCTGTTCTCTCTCTGCTAGATATGAGCTGGAATGTCATATATTCAGTCTTCAGCCATTATATTCCTTAGAAATCTTCCATTACTGATTGTGTGACAGCTTTGTGACAGCAGATGGTAGTCATTTGGCTTGAGAAAATGAAATGAAAAAACATGGACCAGACTGACTGGGCTCATTTAGAACAGCAGTGGACAGAGGCCAGATCGAGTTTTTATTTATCGAGGGACATCATGTAATGAAGCCAGTTTCTTTTATTTTTTTTCCCCTTTCTCTTTTTTCCCCCTGCAGACTGGGTGAATGAGGTAAATTTTCAACATATTAGTATAAAAATCAAAGGGGGTCTTGTAAACAGGAATATGTTATCAAAAAGCCCTCTTCCATGTGACAGCTTGTGAATTCTTCTAAGTTCTTCCCTCATCCATTTTTAAATTTCTCTCTCTCAATTTAATGGAAGCATCTTTTAGATTTATTTTGTACACATTATCAACTGGAATATTATTTTTTTTCCAAAACAGCAAGTTAAGTCTTCAGGGGACGTTTTGTAAGTTGGTTTACATAGATTCAGCTCAGTAACTGGAAGAGTTTTGATTATCCAAGCCCATGCAGTTCTTTATTTTGTATGTTTTGATTTGCAATTGAAGCAGCCATGATTAAAAAAAAAATAAACAAAACAAGCAAAGGCATTTTTGATATTGTCATAAAATGTATCTGGAAGGCATATGTCAGGGGAACATACAGAGTAATCTTCATCTAGAGTAAATACAGCCATTCAAGACAGATGAATACTGGAAACATAGTGTGGTATCTCAATTTGATGAAAACTCAATTGGTTCAGAAACATTCAAGGAGCACTCATTCGTAACTTCTGCTCCCCTAATTTATCCACAGACAACTACAATGGCATCCAATAATGCTTTGCTGCCTAGTACTGATGCAGTGGCATTATGGCCACAGTAATTTCAACAGTTTCATTAAGTGTTTCTTTGTATGAATTCCAGGATTTTAGGAAACGTAATTCCAGGCAAGTGGAACAATATATTTTTAAAATACATTTGTTGTTCTCAACTACAAATTTTTCAGTAAATAAGAATTTGCCCGATAATACCCCCTAAAATTAAATTTCTCAGTAGGCATTGTGATTTCATAGCTGATGCATTTTATATTCAAGGTAGTCTTCTTTGAAATGTGTTCTGAGTTCAGAGACTGTGCCAAGGATAATTTGTCAGTGTCACCTGCACTGGTGCGTTTCCATCATTGGATTAAAGATTTGTTAATGTGTAATTGATAAAGAAAACACCAGGCAGCATTTTGCAATGATGGGTAGTGGTTTAGAATAGCATTTTATATTTTCCTCTTGACAGGCATAACATTTTATGGGGTTTTTAAGCCAATGTGTTCATACAGACAGAGATCTCATTGAGCTCTTTGAATGTTCTCAGTAACTGTGTTGGTGAGTTCACAGCACCTAATCCATGTTATGAGTCAGAGTCAGTGATTTTTTAAACCTATGGTCAAATTATACTCTTTCACAAACCTCTCAAAAAAAAAACAAAAACAAACCAAAACCCAAACACAAGAGACAACCACCTGTGGCAAAAGGGGATAAACCAATAACACTTGTAGTTGAGGAGACAGAGTTCAGTCATTATTTCGTTCTGAGAAAATGTGCAGGTTAAACACATTTGTTACCTGTGTTGTTTTCTCCTGTTTTTGAACATTTTAATTTATAATCAGACAACAAGAACAGATGTAAGAGTTGTAATTTAATCATTTTATTGCTATCTTTGTGTATTTTGAAGAATTAGGTATTGTACTCTTGGGAAGCCATATTTTATGCCTAGTTGAAAAAATGAATAATGTAATAATATGCAAAATGTGAAGTTTTAGAACTTCGCTACTGACTAAGGCATATAAACTAATGATCTAGTTAAAGTCCCTTGTGCACCATAATAAATATGGACTAAATTTGTCATTATAGCTTTAGACAGAGGTTTCAGGCTAGAGATTTAATTATATCCTTTTTTAATATTCATACTTCTAAACTACATAATTCCTTTCTACTGTAAAACAGAGCGCTATATTAAAACAAACAAAAATGGCAGATTACTAAATAGATGTTAACGTGGAGTCAATAACCATTTAATTTCTGTAGAGAACGCTGCAAAAAAAAAGGAAAAAAGAAAGTGCAAGCTTCTTGTTGCTCAGATCTCTTCTTAGATGCCCGTTGTTTGTACAGAGAGACTACCTCCTGTTTTAGAGATTACTTTTGTTGCAGAGGTTAATTAGTTATTTATGGAACTCATAAAGGGCACAGGGGCAATACAGGAATACCTTTTGTTAGCCATTAAGAAGCAGACATTATTGAAAAGCCTAATTTAGTCTCCATGTGATACTAGAGTTAGCTGAGACTGGCTCATCACATTCAGACACCGCTTAATGGAGTCCAAATATTGATGACAATTAATAATGGCAGAATAAAATACTATCAGGTTAGAATGTTTATTCCATTCCTCCTGTCTCTCTAAAAAATACTCTCTTAACTTTGATTTAAAGATTTTACTTCCTTTACAGTATGCGTTTTGACCAAATCCTCAGATTAGGGTCATCAATTAAAGCTCAGCTTTAAAAAAAAAACAAAAAAAAAACCAGACTTTTCAATCTGCTTTCATATTCCTATAGACACATGTTAAGTAAATGAAGAGAGAAAAGAAATAGATCTAAATTAATGAGTAATGTTCCATTCTTTCTCTTGGGAAGGCCCTTAGATGCAATCAGAGCAATGAAGAAGTACCAAGGTAGCAACATCAAATGTGAAGATAAAAAGGAGCCAGGCCAATAACATACATTTTAATGAAGAATAAGCAAAGAAGAAATAATATTTTTTGGGGAGCTAGAAGGAAAGTGCAAGGCAAACCATGAATTAGTTATTCTAATCCCTAATAATTTACAGTTTGGGTTGGCTCAATTGGGAAGTGTGGCTTCCAAAGTGGCTAAGGAGGAACCATGTATTCCTTTGGGAAAAATCACTCTCAATGAGTCAGTCCTTTGTATACTCAATAAAACATTGTAGTTGGCTGATAGATTTGAGCCTGTGGGATCCAGGACTACAAAACTCTTTCATCTAGCTAGTTTTGGGTGTAAAAAAGGTGTTTATGACTTTCAAATCAACAATGAAGGTCTGCAATTTCTCACTGCCTGCTTAAATGATGATATTTCTTGGGTTTTTGTTTGCTTGCAAATGCATTAAGTAAGGTAAAAGCTAACAGTCTCTGAAGAACAAAATTGCTTTTGTTAAAAAAGGAAAAATTTTATGGGTGATTGCAACATATTTACCATTTGGCTTTCAGATAGGGATAGTGAGTGATTCTGGGTTAGTTTTGCTTTATTTTTTTTTCTATTATCTAGTATTGTAATTATTATTTCTTGTCTTGCTTATCCATACTAAAATGCTTTTATTTTATCAGAGGGCATATTATAAACATTTTTACATATTTATACATTTTCTTATTATGCAAATTGCCAGGAGCTATGACGAAGGTGAAGGAGAGTTAAGAATAAAGTAAGAGGACTTTTCTAGCAGAGGGTCATTCAGTAGCTGTAGAAAGGACATATTTCTTCAGTTTCAGAACTAAAATTAATCAGAGAACTGAAGTCATCAGAGTGTTTTTGTAGAGATGTAACTAGCTGTTCCTGGGATGGTTTGAAGCAGGGAGAGAAAAAGCTGTTTTCAGGTTAGTCCCTTGATTTATTGATCTGCTAATGTTGCCTGAAATATCAACATTTTCAGTGTTATTTTATGAATACATTTTTTTCTACTGAATTCTCAACATTGACAATTCTGATCAAATTCTCTTGATTAAAAAAAAAATTAAACACATATTGTAATCATGTAGCCACATAAAAGTGCAAGCAAAAGCTCAGAAATCATTTCAGAGTGTCTATGAAATATTAAACCCCAACCCTCACTAATGACACGAAAAGCTGCAAGTTTGTATTTAATCAAAAGCAAGGTGACTGTAATCATGTTTACTGTGTCATTGCCTAATTGTTGACCACTATAAGGAGGTCAGTTGTGCCAGCCATTGGGTGAGTACAAAGCAACACAAAGGCATTTCCTGAGAGCTTACAGAAAGTCAGTTTAATTTGTAGGAAGGGAAAAATCGGAATTAAAAATATTTGAGTGCTTTTGAGGTATCAAATTTAGATGTCAAGGATTCCCACACAATGAGTATTAAAACTGAAGAATTCTAAGAATTGAACCCAATGAAAAGTGGCATAAATGAAGCATAACAGATGACCAGGCAGTTAGATTATAGTCTACATCTTAAAAAAAAAATTTAGGATTATTAATAAGCAGTTTTGATAAGGCATTGTAGCTTGTGATTTAAGAACTCCACCTTCTGTTGGTACTGCTTGATATATGAAGGCTTAAATATAGATCATTTTGGCCATGTCTAGAGTTTACAGTGTTTTGGCAAAAGAAGTGAATTAAATGCAATTCAGGCTGACACTACCATCTGCACATAACAAAACTGTCCCATTTAGAAAGTATGCAGATCCTATCAGAGCAAGAACCATGGAACTAGCCTGACATACAGAAAGAAATGTTGTATGATTAGCCCTAAAGCAAGTAAAAAGAGGTAGTTATTGCTCAGAGATTGCACTTCAGCATTAAAAAAGTGAATTTCATCTATTATGATCAGAGTCCATTCCAGCTCTCTCCTAGATGGTAGCATATGCATCCCATGGGATATGTATCAGTTCTGAGGATTTTCAAGATATTTTCTTAGATAGTCATGGAAAGCACACCAAAGTTCAAAATAATCCTCCTTTTCGCTTTGGTTCTCATTTGTTCCTCTGTGATTTTATATCCACAGGGCTCTGCCCAATTATTATTTGTTTTCGTTATCTTGTTTGTTTCCTTACATTAAGTTATTTTTCTGTAGTTAGTTTATACAGTGATTTAATGAGAATATACAAGTACAGGACAGGAAAAAATTCTAATTGTCATGCCCTTTTCTGTTTCAGTAGAAAAATCTGACATCTAGCATGCCTCAGAAGGAACTTTTTAAGTGCATTAGTCCTCTGTGAAAAAAGTAACGATTAATGTGATCAGGCAACGGTTCTGGTGTGAGATCAGCATGACATTTACTATGATATTTTGTCTGGCTTGTTCTGTTGGTGGATGCTTTCAATCAAAAATTATAGCCTAAGAGTATTTTAAGAGAGTGACTTTGGAAGCCCCGCTGAACACACGTATGTTGGTGAGATACTCAAGGTCAGGCTCGACAAAGCCCGGACAACCTGATCTAGTGGCGGATGTCCCTGCTCACTTCAGGGGGTGTTAGACTAGATAACCTCTAGAGTTCCCTTCAACCAAAACATACTATGATTCTATGACTGTTTTCCTGACCAAGTCAAACATCTGTCAACCAGAAAGTAACTACACCAATGACCTGAATGTCATTTTTTTTCCAAGGTCACCTAATTACAGTTCTTTGCAAGAACCATGTACCTCCACCTGTCTTGTTATTGATGGTATATCAGCAGCTCTTCCTGTCATGGAACAACAATGCACCAGCCAGATAGCTGCAGTAACAGAGCTAAGCAAAGGGAGAGTGGCTCCAGTGCACTGACATACGGTAGTGTTTCTCCAGCTTAGAGTACTTGGCATACTTTCCTAATTAGTTTGAGTAGTCCCTTTCCTAAAGAGGGAGGGTTTAGATAGGGAGAAATGTGCCCCTGTCAGCCACAATAAGCTGTTGGCTGCTGAATCTGTGTTATTTTCTATTGGGCTCATCTGATGGCTATGTGTTCAGGAAACATGTCACTTTGCAGGAAACACTGATCTGCCTAGGTTAACAAAGTCTCCAGTGCCACTGACTTAAAAGCAGTCATGGAATCATAGAATTGTTTTGGTTGGAAAAGACTTCCAAGAACATCAAGGCCAAGCATTGACCTAACATCGCCATGGGTGTTAAACCACATCCCAAAATGCAATGTCCACACGTTTCTTGGGCATCTCCAGGGATGGTCACTCCACTATCCACTGGTGGTAACCTATTCCAATGCCTGACCACTCTTTCTGTAAACAAATTTTTCCTGATATCAAATCTAAACCTGCCCTGGCACAATTTCAAGCCATTTCCTCTTGTTCTATCACCTGATACTAGAGAGGAGAGACCAACCTCCACCTCACTACAGCCTCCTTTCAGGTAGTTATAGAGAGCAATAAGCCTCCTCTTCTCCCAGTTCTCACAGCTGCTCCTCATAAGACTTGTTCTCTAGACCCTTCACCAGCTTTGTTGCACTTCTCTGGACATGGTCCAGCAACTCAATGTCTTTCTTGTAATGAGGGGCCCAAAACTGAATATGATATTCAAGGTATGGCCTCATCATTGCCATGTATAGGGGCATGATCATATCCCTACTCCTGCTGGTCACATTGTTCCTGCTATAGGCCAGGATGCTGTTTGCCTTCTTGGCCACCTGAGCACACTGCTGGCCATGTTCAGACAGCTGTCAACCAACACCCCCAGGTCATTTTCCACCAGGCAACTTTCCAGCCACTCTGCCCCAACCCTGTAGCATTGCATGTAGTTGGTGTGACCCAAGGGCAGGACCCCGCTCTCGACTTTGTTAAACCTTGTACAACTAACCTCAGCCCAGCCAGCCAGCCTTCCTGCCCTCAAGCAGATCAGCACTCCCTCCCAATTCAGTACTGTCTACAGACTTACTGAGGGTGCAGAAAGCATGAAGTACCTCAGTCTTTTCCT
The DNA here is from genome assembly GCF_027791375.1 of Indicator indicator. Taxonomy (NCBI): domain Eukaryota; kingdom Metazoa; phylum Chordata; class Aves; order Piciformes; family Indicatoridae; genus Indicator; species Indicator indicator. The sequence continues at coordinate 43,913,462 of NC_072013.1, forward strand.
CATCCTTGACCACTATGTGCCTCCCTGAATCCTACAAAGGAGAGAGATTCTCCTTAGTCCTCCTTTGGTTGCTAATGTATTTGTAGAAGCATCTTCTGTTCTCTCTAACAAATGAAGCCAAATTAATTTCTAGTTGGGCTTTGACCCTTTTAATTTTCTCATTGCATAGTCTCATGACAATATTGCAGTCCTCCTGAATGGCTTGCTCCTTCTTCCCATGACCACAGACGATTGTTTTCTCCTTAGGCAGCAACCAAATCTCTCTATTTAGCCAGGCCAGCCTTCTTCCCCTCCAACTTGTCTTTCAGCACATGGGGATGATAGCTCAGTCAAACAGCTCAGCATTATTGCAGTTCTCATTGAAAAAAATTATTTTTAAACCTTACCATTAAAACATAGAGCCAGTGAGACTGAGTTTTACTGAGCTTCTCATATGTACATAAAATAATGTCTTCATATAAGAAAGTTATGCATCAAGATTAAGTTTACTCTTTCCAGCAAACTCAAGGGTTTAGTAAACCGGAGTTTATTAAAAATATATATATAAAAAATTACATAAAAATTATATTAAAATTATATTAAAAATTAAAGATCAACCCTACTTCTTTTTTAAAGTGAAAATATGCTTAAGTGAGTTCTATTAGCTTCATGACCACATTTAAAGCTTCAATAAAGAATGCATCAGTTGAAAATACAGAAAATTTCTCTTCTAAAAAGTTGTTTGTAAACATTGAGTGCATATAATTTAATAAATATGATAAGTAAATAAGGCTCATTCTTGTGGTTATTCTCTGTGATATTCAGTCTGTGGTGCTGCGTGAGTCCTTCTATGCAGAACATCTCTCATTTGACTGGCTGCTAGATGGTTTTTCTGTGCTGACTGTACTAATTCACTACTCTCTACAGAGCTCATCAAACTCATGTGAAAAATCCAAGTCAATGTTCCTGGATCCTGATAAATTCCTTAAGTTGGAGGGTTTGCAGTGGCTAGTGGCTCATCTGCATGAGTCAGATGTCACCTGCTACAAACGAAAAGAAGATCTTTTTGTTTCGAAGGGAGAGAATTGTCCTTCTGCTTCACTGAGCTGAACTTTGTTTAAGTTCACATTTTAACATGACTCAAGACATGGAAGCTGGCAGCTTCTTTATCATTTACCCACATTTTGCCTTTTCGCCACTCCCAAAACTGTCGTCTTTCTTCCCTCCACTGGAACAGACGTTGTTTTCACCTTTCTAGTTTGATCAGCTTGCAAGCAGATGTTCTTATGTAATTTTTAATTAATTGATTTCTTCCTTGGAGGGTTTTGGTTCGTCTGTTTTAAGAAGATACCTTAAGAAGGGGGGGGGGGGGGGGGGGGAAAGCACATTTGCTTGTTGTCTTGTGCACTTCAAAATGAAAATATAGTAAAATATGTCAGTGAAATTAAAGGAACTCTTAAAATGATAGAAGTTTATTTATCATACCTACAAATACCTTAGCTAAAACGTATCCCTCACATATGCTGTTTGCATCAATGTCACTGCACCTTGATGCCAGGTTCCTTTGCCCTCTCTTTCTGCCTCCAAAACAGAGAAGAGAAATGGAGTTTGAGAAATAAGAGAAAGATGTGTGAAGATTACAGTATGCTTGTCTGTCTTTTTTCTCCTTTTTTTTTTTTTAAAAAAAAAGGCTTTTAATGTGCTTTTCTTCAGTCAACATTGAAGGAATGAGATTTTAGTGAAAAGGAACATTAAGATCCTGATTCATTTAGCAGAAAAACAAGGAATAGTACCTGGTGTTATATAGCCCCCCTCGCCGCCCCTCCCCCCCCCCCCCCCCCCGATAATGTATTTTCCAAATGCAAAGGACTGTCAAGGACATCATAGTTTAAAAATTTACTCTTATGGACTATAATTTTCTTTTGGATTGCTTTGCCTGTTTGGTTCTTTGATCATGCCAGCTGAATGGTCTGCCACTTCAGCTGACTGCTGGAACCATCGTCTTGTCAGAATCACCCCAACTCCATCCACCTGATGAACCATTGATATGGGCCCTCCCAACTGCATTTAATTTAAGATGAGCCTGATTACTTAAACTGTGGAGATGATAATTTTTTTTTACCATCTCTTTAATTTAACTGAAATCTCTTTTAGGGAAAGCTCTTTTGTTTTGCTTGCATGGTGGAAGAATAATTTTGGTTAGAATGGGGTATGGAGGGAGATATGCAGCTGGAAAAAACTATCTTTCAGATACCATAGCTGGGATTTAAGAAAAGATGTGTTCATCATCTCACAAAATGGATTATACGTGATTATATTGTCCTAAATCTATGGAGATCTATATCAAGCCTATTTAGATGTTTGTGAGTCAGAGCTCTGATTGGGATTCTCCAGCATTTTAAATGTGAAAGTCTTCTTAAGGGAACAGTTTTATAACAACAAGCATCACAAAATGGCTTCTGCTACCAGTGCACATTTTGGGCTAAGTAATTTAATTAACTGAGCTCCAATGGCAAGTTTCAACTTGTCTCCAAAACCTCCCCATGATCTAGGAGGTTTGCTCCCAATAGCCTAGATTTGAACCAATCTCTCAATCTCATACTGCAAATACGCTTCAGGCTCTGTAGCCTTTAAAGTCTGTTGGATTTATCTGAATTACTGATTTTACTATTTAATTGCTTGCAGGGAACTAATTCAAATACAGTCTTTAATATGGACTTTATACTTGCTATCTCATTTCTATAGGGATTTTTCCTTCTAATCTAGCATTTCTGGCAAGCTATGCTGGTCACATTTAACGTTTGTCCTGTAGGTTTTTATTTATTTTACTGTTGAATGTATCATGACAGAAAATGGGTAAGAATTTAAGGCAGCAACCAATGTCTTAAAGGCAGAGGGGAAAAAAAAAAAAAAGACCAAAATGGTGGGATGGGGCAGGGGAAAATGACATGGAGGTAATACTTTAATTTTTGCCTGGTGCCAGAATATGCTGTCAAATATTTCCAAGCCCTTCTAGTCCTATTAAATACCAGACAAACAACACAAATACTGTGGGAGCAGCATTTGTTATTTTGCCATGCTTTACTTGGCTCTGTGAAAATAGACTTTCGATTCTCCTGTGCTTATTGCTGGAATTCCTCTGTCAGCAAACAGGCTGAGGTTATAACAACTGTTTAAGATTTGAAATATTTTTATTCAGAAATCTGACATGATTTGCTAGTTGTGACACCTGATTTGACAATGACCAGTGATTTAGGTCTACCTGTAATAAGTGAATTAATCTGAGTTAAAACATAGTGATCTGTCATGTTTAGAGATACCTCAACAGCTGGCTGACTTGTCCTCTGTCAAGCTAGTTTGTCCTGTGCAAATCTTCTGTCAAGTACAGAAAAGAAGTGTTGAGAGAAAATTACATGGCAGTTTTAGAGTTAGTGATGAATTTTTTTTCTCCCAACATACCAGCTGTGCCAGCAACACAATTTTTTGTGGCATTAATCAAATGTCTTGCCAGCAGCACCTTCACTTTCCCAAAGGCTAGAAGATGAATCTGTCAGAAATTTTCACTGGGATTTGCCAGGAGCTTTTCCTAAGCTCAGGTACTAGTTCATACACCTCAGAAGTTTGAATACAACTTTTTGAGATGTTGTTCTCAGAATTAAAAGTCCCGTAGTGTCATTTTACCCTCCACATGAATTCTAAGCCATCATTGCAGTGAACATGATGAAATTAAGGAGTCTGCCATAAGGCCAAGTACTCAAGCTTTATTAATGTACTCCACTTGCTGACTTACAGCTCTGTGTTTATTTTTAGTTATAGTTTTGCAATTAGCAAAGGACAAGAACAGTTGAAGGCCAGACAGTGAGCCAGCCATTTTTTCTGCAGATGAAGAAACTTGAGATGAGTTTAAGTTGATAAAGAGAAATGTATTCTGTTGTTATAATAATATACTGCATATAGGAGTATAAATTTCAGATGACAGGTTTTCATAAGTGAAACCTTTTCTATTTTACTCAACACAGAAATGTATTTTTATCATTCTCCACTTTCTCAGTACTGAAATTCCAATTAAAACTGTTTCCTATATGAAAATCAGGAACCAAATGCAACAATTAAGAGAAACAATTGATTGCTACTCAAGGTAGAAAACAAAATTTCTTTCACCTTTTTTTCATGTGCATGTATACCATGATATATGCTTAGTGACACAAATGTGTGCTAAATGCTCTCATAACTTAAAGGCTGCCAGCAGAGCTGGGTTTTCCCGGCACTTAAAACTTGCAAAACACAGACATGTAGCACTGTAAGGTAGGTGGAGTATTGAACTTTTTGTAGACCCTCTCTCTGGGAGAAACAAAAATGTTAAGGAATTCTTCTGGTTTGGTTTCTGAGCAACGCTGACCTGTGAGAATTTAAAGAGCTGCATCCAGTGTGGAGGTGAAGTATTCCTCGCTGGAGTGAGCCTGTGTGTTGTGGTCACATCTAGTGCCTGAGATTGCTTTCCTTTTCCCACTTCCATCCATTGGCTTTCACATTACTTCTCTTCCAGATGGTTCTTACAGAATCTGAAGCATGTCTTTCAGATGGGATTTAAGAGGAAGCAGTAGAATCAATTTAGTACAACTCCTGGAGACCTCCTGTAGACTAATAGCCTCTCTGCTCATGTCAAAGGCCTCTAATAAAGCATGGCATTCAACTTTGGTACATAGCCCTTGTAAGGGAGGTCATTCATCAGCAAGCCAACATCATCCCTTTGTCATGCTAAGGTCTGAAAGCAGATTTGAAAGGACCTGTGCTGATGATTATGAAATTATCATTCCATTGGATAGGGATCCTGGTTAACAAGACTTTCCAAACTCTTTTCTCTGCCCCTGATTTTATTAGTCCCAGCTAGAGCCCCTGGAAGGACTCCTGAGACTGGTGTTCTTGCATGACACCTTGAAGATCACAAAGCCTTATAGCTGCTGTACATTATCAAGATTATAGTTTCAACAAATGTGTTCTAAAGAGATTTTGATTCAGCCTCCTCCATGGATTGAACACTGCACATAGGAAGCATTATGCATCTCTGAGGAATATTTTTCTTAAAAAAATTAATTTCATTCAGAATTTGAATTTGTAAGCTTTCAGCTGCAGAAATAAAGGCAATTTTAAAGGTGTCCAGAAATGATGCTTAAGAGGTAAACCACCTTAAAAAACCATGGGCTTTAGGAGCAATTGTATTTTCAAATTCTCTCTGTTTCTCCATGGTCTGTGTGACAATGATTACAGTCTTCTTACATATTATGTCTTCTTATGTCCAGCTAAGCCAGGGTTTTAAAACCCGGAAACAGAGTTTATATACAAAATATAGAATCTATGTGTGTTTCTTCTCTATATCAATTCCTAACAAATTGTGCAACAGTCTTACAAAAGCTTCTGTGTCCATAACTACCTGCAAATTATACCATTTGTTCCCTTAATGCATAAGGAAACCAGAATCAGGCTCAAATCATTGTCACTGATAACAGAATTCCTTGCACCCCCATGAACAGCTGTACCAACTCATAATTCAGCATGATTTATTTTTTTTTTCCTGATACCTGAATATATTTATTGATTTGGAAAACCTCATTAGCAAAGGCATTTGCATGAGCCTAACATTTGAGAAATTTTTGTGTAATAGAGCCTTGTTTTAAAGGTGATCAGAATCTATATAACAACAACAAAAGCATTAGAGGTTATTGTGATTGAAGTTACTTTAAATAGTCTTTATAAAAGGTTGAAAGAAGTATTTAATTGGTTTAGATAGGCTGCAGTGCTAGAACTGCTGTGCAAGAGCATGTCTGTCTACCAGCCTTCCTGTCTGTCTACCTGTCTGTTGTTTCTCAAGTGGTTCTGCCTGCAGAAGTCCTTCTAAAATTGCAATCAAGAAACAGAGTAAGAGGTTTCTTAAACCATGCTATTGTGGTATCCAAAAAGGTATATCATTTTGGATGTGGTTTATTTTACAATGTGACAAGTTAGAACTTTGTAAACTGACGATTGGGCTGAGACAAAGGTATCCATTTATCTCGTATATGTCTTGTTGAGGCAAAGCTGTCAGAAGAAATCTTATCACATGGTGCCCCATTTGTTTTCTGTAGTGATTTATGATGGTTTTGAAAAGGTCTTGTGATCCCATAGGCTGCCACGATTCTCTGACTCTTCTCTGTCAATGGATCAGATTTTTGACATTTTCTGAGAGCATTCAGAAAAGATTTGATAAATCAGCTTGTGGTGTTTATTTTAATTGATCTGAAGCCCATTCCTTCAAGAATTCATCAAAGACACTGACAGGGTCTGGGTGTGCTGCAGTGAAATGAAAGAACTGGGCTGCCCATGCTTCTGTGATGATGATATAGATATTGTGTTGGAAGTTTATGCTCGCAGACGAAAAGATGTCATAACTAATTTAGAACGCTGTAAATCTTTTGACGCAGATTTCTAATTCATAAATCTCATCCATCACATGTGATTCATGAAAAGATAGACAACCTTTGATGAGAAGGTACTTTTGTGTGTGTTCCAAGTTCTTTGCATTTTTTTTTCTCCTCTTCAGAAATAAATCACTCCAGAACAACAGAGTTCTGTTATGAAAGTGGCGCTGTAAAGGTCTCTCATTCTTTTGCATCTGTTCGTCTTCTCCTACCGGGTAACATTTCTTCTCTTTAAGATGCAAATGAATAAATCTCTGTGTGTGTGTGCATGTGCTTCACTTTACAAGGAGAAAAATGTAACTGATTGCAGTGGTTCTGGTTGAGGAGTCATCACATTTGGCTGGTATAACCTGGGTCTCTTTTCTTCTCTCACAGGAACCTCCATCTGTTGAAAACATCACCACAAACACCTGTCCTGATCAACCACAGTCAGTGTCTTTGATCTCTTCACTCATTCCTGTTGCGCTTGGTTGGTAAACCTGTAAGGAGACCATTGCAGGATCTGAGCCTCTCTCTTATCAGCCAGTCCTCTCTTTTTCCTGCTAAATTGAGGCATTGCTGCTGAGTGGTGGCTGTGGATGGTCAAGGAGGGAATTTGTGGTGGTGTATTTGATCTCTCTAAATAAGGGAAATGAGCATGGGATGACTGATAAGCAGGCTGGCCTATCAGGCAATGAATGTAAATAAATAAATAAATAGATGTCACTCAACAGTGTTGCCAAGAAAACTGCTGAGGACCAGTATCAATCAATGTCTGTTTATCTGTCTAGGACTCTGTCTTCAAATATAAAGTTTAGGTAACTCAATATGTTATCAGAAAAATAAGGTAACGAAGCCAAGCGTTCAAAAGTTAGGTAGTCTTAGAATTAAGTTTGCCAGTGCAATATTGATTTTCCAGCCTTCTGAATACACATTTTAATATTCTCCCTTAATGTCACACAAAATTTTTCATTGTTCTTACTTTGTGCATGGAACCCAGGTGACCATGTATTCTTTTCTTGCAATAATCTGTTTCATTTACTTTTTAACTTAGAATCACAGAATCAGTCAGGGTTGGAAGGGACCACAAGGATCATCTAGTTCCAACCCCCCTGCCATGGGCAGGGACACCTCACACTACATCAGGCTGGCCAGAGCCTCATCCAGCCTGGCCTTAAACACCTCCAGGGATGGGGCTTCAACCACCTCCCTGGACAACCCATTCCAGGCTCTCATCACTCTCATGGTGAAGAACTTCTTCCTCATGTCCAGCCTGAATCTCCCCACTTCCAGCTTTATTCCATTTCCCCTAATCCTATCACTACCTGATAGCCTAAAAAGTCCCTCCCCAGCTTTCTTGTAGCCCCCTTCAGATACTGGAAAGCCACAATAAGGTCTCCTTGGAGCCTTCTCTTCTCCAAACTGAACAGCCCCAACTCTTTCAGTCTCTCCTCATAGGGAGTGAGACTAGTGCCTCTTTCCAAAATTATAAGTTGCTACTTCTCTGCATTGCTTGTTTTCTCAGGAGTGCTAGGTGGAAGCCTATGGAAGAAAAACGTGATTGAGTTTGTGCTCAACACAGCTGATCTGTCTATCGAGAGGATCCTTAATGCAGATTTCAGTGCTGGCCTAAGTTATTGGTACTATATGCAAATGGCAGTTTCTGAAATCATAAAATCATAGAATTATAGAATGGTCTGGGCTGAAAGCGATCTCCAAAGTTCATCTAGTCCAACTGCCTCTGGAGTAAGCAGAGACATCCTCAACTAGATCAGGTTGCTCAGAGCTCTGTCCAGCCTTACCCTGAGTATCTCAATCATCTCCCTGGGCAACCTACTCCAGCGTTCCACTACCCTCATGATAAAGACTTCATTCCTAAAATCTTGTAACTCAGTATCATATTCATTTGAAGAGATAAAATGTGCTTTTCTGAAATTAAAACTTCCTCCTTTTCAAAAGTCTTGCTTCAGTGGAATATTAGCCAGAAAACTGGCTAAATAACTGTTTGTATGAAACTTCACAATGTCTGGAATAGTGGCAAGTAACCATCACAGACTGAAGAATAGAAGCTAAAGTGTTCACCATCCTCTCAGTGCATTTATTGCAGACCTCACTGTTGGTTGCTGGAAGGTCAACAGTTTCTCCTAACATACCCAGGCCAAGGAATTCAGTTATCTTCTCTTGCCTGGCATATTTCCCTTACCTCTGGCTTCTTTTGCATGTGCTTAAGCAAAGGTTTTTCTGCTCATATGATTATAGGTAGGCCTGCAAATCAGTTTTGAAGGTTCTTCCTTTAAGCTGAGAGAGGAGCTATAAGCATAGCACATTTTTCAATGTAGTGTTCTACTCTACCACACAAGAAGAAAAGTTTAAATTTTCTGCAGCACTGCACTATTCCAGATGCCATCAAAGAGAGAAGATTGAGGGCTAAATAGGAATAATTCAGGTTTAGGGATTAAACATTTGGACTCCATCCTTTTCTTCTCCTCAAACTTCTCTTTCTCTCAGGCTATCTTCACTTCTGATTATTGTTTGTTTCCTCTAGAGTAACAATACAATGAAAGCAGTGATCTGTGTGCCTGATTTTCAGCCCTGCCATATCACAGACATCTTTCTTTAAAGACATTGAGATCCAAGCTTAATCTGGTACTGGGCCAAAACTCAGCACACAGGTTCAACTGCACTTAATCTCCCAGTCTTTTTCACCCAGTCTATCCATGTTCAGTCTTGATGTACAATACCCTTGCTGCTCTAGTGTGGACTTTAAATGTCTGGTAGAAGTAACCGATTTTTCAAATTCTTATCTATATGCTTTGAATATCAGTTGGTTGGTTTGTTTCATCTCCAACAATGTTCTCTTCCTCCTACCACAACTACCACCAAAACACCAAGTGACTTTCATTCTCACCACAGGGTAATTTTTTTCATGTAGTTATTGTAAATAACTAACATTTGATAAAATACATTCTGGAATAAACACGTCTGCCGATCATGAAACACAAAATAAGGAAAACCCAACAAACCACAAACATCAAATGAGGACATTGACAATCAGGATTGTGCCATCCCCCCTTAATATACAGATTTGGATCTTGCTTAGGAAGGAAGGAAAGTGATTTTCTGAACTATTCACTGAAGGTTAATTCAACAAATACCATACTCAAGTCCTCTTTTTCTTCTGTTATTGTGGACCATCTTTTTAATGTCATTCAGGGGAACAGAGAAGTCAGTACTCAGCTAGTAAGGATTCTTATGGCTGTGTTATAACCAATGGAGCTAGACCATTATACTCCATCTAAGTACTGCTATTTATTTTTTTTTTTACATAGCTTATTCTGAGTGCATGTTATAAAGATGATTCTCTAGATATTTTTTCAACAGTGGACAGCTCCCAGTTATTCTTTTTTTCCTCTACAGAAGCAACTGCTGATAATTCTTGTCAAATGATGCTTTTCAGTGCAGCAGCTCTGGCAGTTTATATTAGCAGAAGACATCAAGTTATTTGTTGAACGAGTTAAGAAAGCATATCCTTGCTAATTAATTTATTTCCCATATTGGCCTGTGTTGGGTACAGATGCTTTCAGCCAACCTGAAAGGTACCATGGCAAGCAGGTGTTATAACAATCTTAGCCCAGAGGTATCCAAATCTTTTTGCCTGGCAGCATTCCAGCTACAGACTGGAACTAGCTTTTGGAGAAGTTGTCAGTGAGATTGATTGCATTTTGGAATTTCCACTGATTAATTATCTCTCAAAGTCTTCACCATAGGCAAGACCCTGAGTCTTGAGTCTGTGCATTAAAACTTACTGTGCTTTTGTTCATAATTTTGAATCCTTGTGGAATTTTGATAGGTTGTGTCTTACGGGAAGGGTGATAGAATTGGTTAGATGTAGCTGTGCTGCTGTACTTCTTCACAGACCACAGAAAAGAGAGAAAAACGCCCAGAGCTTTCTTACTGAATTTACAGTTAACATTCATAATTGCTGGTAGCTATGTAAGTGGTCTTAGTTCAACAATAATGACAATTCACAGAGTTATGGCTGGTTGGTCTGCTAGGATTCAGTTTTTATTTAGTCAGTTTTTCTTTGCTGCATACAAAGATTAGCACAGCTCAACACAGAAGAGCACTTAGTAATGTAAGCAATGCTATTGCTTGCAAACATAAATACAGAAAGATCTAGATGGACAAGCCACTCTTGTGTATGTTTACTGTTCTATCCCAACTGAGAAATGCATATTTCAGCAGCCAGTTGTCAAAAACTCTTTCTAACATAAAGCTTGGGTCTTAAATGAGTGCAGCAGTAGACTAACCAGCTTAATAAAAGAGTGAGATGATATGTGGCTAATGGACAGGGCATTGCAACCAGGTGTTATCAAATCATTCATTGCACTAAGTGCTCTCTCAAGTTCTGTTGTAAAAACAATTAAAGAACTGATGGCAGGCTTAAGTTACTTCAAATCATTTGGCAGAATTGATCCACAATTATCTTTGTAATCCCTGAAGCCCCAACCACTAAGTCCTCCATCCACTTTATATTTTCGACTCACAGTTTTCATACCTGTCAGCTGCTATGCTCAATATCCACTGGAACCAGCAACTTTGCTGGACCTGAGAATTCCAAACTCTAAATCTGCTTGTGCTCTGAATGCTCAAGTGTACAAAACAGCTGTAAAACAGTGTAGCCATCAACTTGTAAAGAGCTTATAGTGTGTAGCCTTGCTTGTTGTGTACGTGGATGTATGTGATTATGGAATAAGTGAGACTTTGAATTAGATGCTCTCTCTGGAAGCTTACTTAGTATTTGAAAGGCTGTTTTCTTCTATGTAGTGTCACAAGGCTTATGGTTATTCTGCTTTAAAAAAATAAATATTGTGCTCATCTCTAATATGTATCTCAAAAAGAAATAGAAGAATGCTTTTAGTGGAGTTTTTGTATGAGTGCTCCAAAACATAATACAGACATTATCATATCAGATGAGTAATTCATGTGGCATGGCACCTTTCCTCTGGCAGTTTAGAAATGCAACTCCCTTTGGCAGGGAAAATGTCAGTCCAAATGATTAGAGTTTAGCAGTTACATGTAGTAGAGCACAAAATTGGACAATGGTAAGTGTTAGACAGCCTGAATTACAGGCAGTGGGGTTTGTGATACCCATAATAATTTGGAGATTTTTGCCTCTCTCATCATCATTCAAATATATAGAAGCCAGATTTTCTTCCGTGGCTAATGATGTGAGGGAAAAGCCAGGAGATGCAGGAGAAAAAAATTCGCCTGCCTTTTACCCTGTGGATGTTAGACCAGAATGTTCCCACAGCAGGTAATAATGGAAGAAGTGCCAGTCAGCTTAGTGACAGGGGGCCGAGTTGATACATGACTTAACTGTGCCAATTGTGAGCTCTGAAGTCCAAGCAGAATGATCCCACTGGAGATTTCACTGGGGGAATCTCTGGCTCAAAAGATTTTTCTCTCTTGTGCAGCCCCTGTGCAGGGTAAAGAGAACAAAGCAAGGCCAAGAACACACCCCTGTTTTCTGCAGAATTTAGGGAGGCATTCATCTCACTGTCACCAGCCCTGACTCACAGATAGGAAGGGGTTTTAATTGCATCCCTATCATTAAAGCTCAGCCCTACTTGTTTCGTCTCCCCGGTTCAGGCATCGGACGTCAATGCACTTTTGTTTGTTTTAATGCCAACATATTGAACCATTAGAGCAGAAGGCACCACTTAGTCCATTACCCAGTCAATTTTCAGTTTAAATACCATTCTTGTAGGCTCATAAGGGATTAGAATTGGTTTGAGTGACGCCGTGAGCTTTCCCGTCTCTGTTGCACAAAACAGGGAGTTATTCTGTCTCCTTGATAATAAGTTACTCAGAGTAAGGGAGGGAAACAGAATTTCAGTTACTGAATATTTAATTCTGGACAGCAGTTTAATCAGAAGTGGGATTTGGGCAATTGCTCTAGCCCCCACCTAACATACTACAGTTTCAGTTCTTAGTATTCCTTAATTATCCCACTGAGATGTTTGAGGAGCAACTAGTAGTAAATGAACTTGGCAAATCAGCTATTACCCAAGTAATGAAATACAAATACATATGTTTGACAATTCTGCAGGGAAATTGTTGAAGCTGGGATTCTCCATGGATCGAATTGGGCAAGAGAGAAAAAAAACAGGTGTTGTTATCAAAATTTGTATACAAACTGACTAGAGTTTTTAAATAATGTGAAGCTGTTGGGTTTTTTTCCCCCTTCAGCTACTTCCAAGTGTGTCAGTTAATGTATGGCGAGTACTGATTGTCAAGTAGTGCATCTGTAAAGGCTGTGGACTCCCACAGTGACGCAGGGAGGATTTTTACATTAACATTATATCTAAGGGTGTGTATCAACTTTGCATCTAACCTTAAACAAAGGAGAGTTCAGCTCTACTGAGAAAATTGATTTTATTCAACAGAAAGGCAAGGGAAATTAGTACATTCAATATTTGTAGAAAGAAGATAAGCAAAGCCCACCAGTCTGGGTGGTTTGAGATTGTTCTTTGTTTTAGTAATTATACCTGTATATGTTATAGCTCATATTTGCACTTTCAGAAGTATTCTAAATGGCTTATGCATCACTCATGTCTTGACCCAGCTGGATTTATACACAATTTTGCAACGAACTTGCAGCCAAACTGATTCAAAGTGAAACAGAGTTACGACTTTACAGCTGTAGCTATCTCATTCTGTCTGTCTGGGACATTAGAACAATTTCATTAGTAACCAAATGTCAGTTTGCCTCATTCGTTTGCATGATATCTCAATGTGCCAATTTCTCAAATTAACATAATTTATTATTTAAGCTGACTATGATTCCAGGGACAGAGTTGTTTGAGTTATTTCATCTGAGGCCTTTCATTCATATTCAAGAGGACACAAATAGGAGTGCTTCGTTGGGATGCATTTACTAATGTTTACTGTAGAATGATGTCAATGTGAAGCAAGGAAAGGCTCCCAAGCCTCCCAGATCTCCACTTTGCCATTAGCCAGACCAGTTTAAACAGTATGCTGCAAGAAATGTTGACAGGTCAAGTACAGCAGAGAAGAGCATGGGTCCCTGTGGCCTTTACACTGACAGTTTCTCCCACATTAAAGAGTTAACTAGCAGCCTACCAGCTCAGAGTGGAAGCTAATGAATGAAATGGAGATTGATATAGACTCTCTTTGGAGGTGCATCGATCTGTATCTTCTGAACTCAGCTTAGGAATTCTGCAGGCAGCATTGCACGAGTAACCCTGGCATGGTGCCCATTAGCAAATAACTCTTTTAATGTTTGTCTTCAATTGATTCACTTGTTGTTGTACTGACTTACTATGTAGTTCTGCAAACTTTCTTGTGTTTTGCCACGGTAGTAACAAGTTATGTAAAGGTCTACAATGAGAATTTGATTTTAAAAGTACAAAACTGAAGCAAATTACCAAGCTTTTTTTTTTTTTTTTCCATTCTGCTTTTCCTTCTCATGCTTCCCACCCTCCTTTCCAAAGAGCATCAAGTAAATGTTCAACTGAGATGCCTATAATCTCAAATTTCTGTGGTTTTATATATCATTTTGTTGTGCTGCCTGAGCTGATATCTCAGTCGGAGCAAGCAAAAGTAGGGTGCTCTTAACTGTAAAGTATTGCCATTTATTATGTTCAACTGATACTGAATTATAGAAGTGTGTGTAGCAATATTATCTTTTTTCTGGTGGTCTCTGACATGGAATGTGCCTACAATGACAAGCTGCATCAGGAAGGCCTTGTGTATTTTCTGCTTAGCAGGCTGGGAAAGGTGGGACCCTTGTTGAACAGCAGAAAGAGAATTAATCTCCCAGCTTCAGCTGTCTGAAAGTTAGACACCTAGTTCAAGTCTTAAGTCTAAATTGCTGTACAGTAAAAGAGTGAGGGCAATTCACTGCTCCTATCTTGAGCACCTGTGAGTAGTTTTCTCTGGTCTCTCTAGGGAGGAAGCATATACAAATAGCTTTGACTATGTCTCAAGTTTTATGGTATGAAACCTAAACAAGATCTGTAGGTTGAATGCTTAACCCTGTAAGCAAATTTATGTATGCAAACAAGCTAGTGAAACCAACCAGAAATGATGACCCAGTATTGCTGAGGCAGTCACCAACACCTACACCAGCTGCAAACTCTCAGCAGAGACTTCTGGCTCTAGATTCCATTACACAGAAAATTCAAACCTGTTTCATGGCTCTCCGTGTTTTATATCTGTAGATACCCATTTTCAAAGCATATAAAGTTATAAAACTAATAATTGCAAAATGGTGGAAGCATTGAGAGGTGATTTTTCTGTGTGCAGCTGAACTCTTGATAGAACAGGCAGAGAGAAGCTACTAAATGGCGTTTTACAGGAAAGTTTAAACAAAACACATCTAAGAATGTTACATTGCTCCAGATGTTGGTTTTTTTGGGGGATTTTTTTCTGTTGAAAGTTTTCTGCCCATCTTTTGGTTTTCTTTGCACAGTTTGGTTTTCCTGCCTGCAGTATAGGCAAAATAATGGTATTAGCTATAGGTCTGAATCAAGCATCTGTAAATCAAGGTGGAACCTGATGTAAAAATTATTGGTTCCTTTGTGCTACACTTTGAAACATTTTTTTTGTATTGAAAATCAGAAAAAAACCCAAAACTACTTAAAAATGAAAGATTATGAAATGAAATTTTAAAAAAGAAAATTACTGAGAATTTGTGGTTATTATTTTCATGGCTTTTCATCACTGACAGCAGTCGTTGCTGTCAGGTTGGTTTATTCTTTATCATTTTGTGTATCTTCTGAAATTCTCTTGGTGTCTTTTAACTTAGAGTTAAAAGTATACTTTTTAATACAGGAATTATTAAGTAAAACCAATATTCTTGCAATTATTTATTAAAATGATTATTGTTTAATTTCATTCCTAGAACTGCCTATTTTGATTAAAAAGTTGACAAAAAAGTCAGGTAGTTTTAATCTGTACAGTTTTGCAGGTCTTCAGTTTAATTTAGCTCACACCTTAATGCTGAAATGTGCTTTGACTTTAATCCTTACACTTATAACTCCACTGACTGGGAAATTGTTTCTGACTTACACCATGGCAGATGAGAACCAGAATTAGGTCTGATACCAGCATATTTCTTAAGAGGGAAGCAAAAGAATAATTCTAAGTAGTTTTTGCCTTCTAAACCTAATGGATTGTCAGGCATGCTTGACATTATTCTATAGGCAAGGCCACAGAAAATCAATACATCTTAGGCAAGGTTTAATTTATTTGTAGGTTCTTACAACTAATGACTTTTCCTTTTCTGTTTGTTGATTTTCTTTTTAGCTTTTGGTCTCATGAATAGCTACAGTTTTATCCTTATAACACAAACTACAGGAACTGTGATGGCATTGTAATTTTTGGAAAGGACTATGTCTATGAACTAACAACACAGAAATGTAAACTGTATCTTAAAAGAATTTGGCACAACAGAATCAAGCTTCCCACCTTTTATTTTCTGTTATAATATTTTTGTTTCTATAATGGCAGTACCTGCACCCTTCAAGTAGTCTTGGTTATCGCATGGCAGGCACTGTCCTGCCATATTCTGACTGAAAATCTCTCTTGTGATGATTTTCTCATCAGAACAGAATAAACAGAAGTGGTATAAAAGAAAGAAAGAAATGCTGTCATTGTTCATAAGACAGTGAGTTACTGAGAAATGAAGAGAGATGAACAAAGACTCTTGAAAAGATTACAACTTAGAAATTATTTTCCTCAGGATAAATACAGTATCCTGAAGGCCAGCACTAAGTTTTGAGTCTTATACTGGGTGATTTTCTCGTTGAGAATATTTTCAGTTGCACCACAATTTGCATGAGTCCATCCTGTACATAGCATTGTAGTAAAGCTGGCTTTCATGTGCTTGAAGCTGTTGTTCAGCTGTGCATAAATGTGGAAAGGAAGATACTCCTTTTAAAAGAAGTTTTAACTGAAAATGTAGATGGAGGCTGCTTTTCTGCTGTATTGGGAAAGGTTTCATTTAGCTTAGCAACAATAACTCTAATTTAGTGCATTACCAGGTCCCACTTCTTCCAGTTAGTCATCCCCATCTTTTCATGCATGCTTAGCCTGCTGCAGTTCAGGACATTGACTCCAGCTCCATTTCAGTTAGTCAGCATTGACAAACAGATAAGCTACTCTAAGACCTAAATGAGATTTTTAACTTGTTCTACGAGAATCATAAACATTTGTGACTACCTGGCCAACTTCTAACAAAAGTTTCTAATTAGAAATCGCTACATCACTGTCTGCCTTACCAATACAAAGGCATTTCAACAGAAAAGTGGAACTGTGCAAGGCTCAAGTGAGGAAGCAGAGGCTGTATAAGAGTAAGATCAGGCATTTCAAAACGATTCTTTACACTCGTAATAGATATGGCAAATGTATGGATTTTGTTTGGATTCTTCTGACAGCCATGAACAGAGATATATTTTACAGTAATGTAACTGTCCTAAATCCCTAGCAGGGAGTACAATGACTTCTGGTATTATTTTTCACTGTGTTGGCTACACTAAAGAAGTTAGATTTGATTAATTTCTTGAAGTTATTTGGCTTTTAAAAAAACCCAAACCTATGATAACCATTTAACCTTGGTTGAGTTCTAATTGTTCAACCAATGTTATACCTGATGTACAAAAAAATCAGATACCCAGACAAGATAAATTACTAAAACAAATGCACAAAAGATGTTTTAAATGTGTCTCACAATGTTAGGTATAGGATAGGCCTGTAAGAATGTAACTTCAGGGTTTGGGGATACATCTTGCTCTGATTTACTTGTAGCTGTGGGGTTTTTCTGTATGTTTATGCCAAGAGTGAACTGGAATTGTACCAGACCTTCTAGCTTTATCTCATCTACTTAGGTAAATCAGCCAAGATATCCTAAATAGTGTTTTGATGTGATTCTGAAATAGCATATTTTGACTGAAATTTCACCATCTTTGACCTTTTCCTAGAGGTCTGACATCAAAGCAAATTTCTTCAGAGCTTCCTTTTAGCGACTTAACAGCTGGAGAAAAATAAAAAAATTGTCATCTGTTGTCAGTAAATTATTAAACTTTTCCACTTAAACTCCCAATCATCTTGATAACCTTGTTAATCAATGCAATAACTTAGTAGACTGAATTTTATTCTCTCAAATCTTGCTCTAAAACACTTCTCAGGCTGTTAGCAAAGGCTATAACTTCATGCTGTCGTAAGCACACGGTCAGAAAAGGCATAGAGATTGAA
Source organism: Indicator indicator (assembly GCF_027791375.1). NCBI lineage: Eukaryota > Metazoa > Chordata > Aves > Piciformes > Indicatoridae > Indicator > Indicator indicator. Next base: position 43,931,155 of record NC_072013.1, read on the forward strand.
AACAAGGAAGGGAATATGAAGAGCTTTATTAGCTCCACTGAGGATAGAGCTGTATTTCCTCTCTTCTTCACCTCTGAAATACTAAATACTTATTCTTGTCCAGTTCCTTAGATCTGATCTATAAACGTTAGTAAGGATTGGCCATCTTTATTCTGACATTTGGAGCTTGGCATTTCTTTCCCAATCCATCTGATTCTTCTCATCCTGCCACTACAAGACAGGATAGGGTGAGTTTGTGTCATCTCTCCTTCTCTTTGACGCTGCTGTTCATGAGCCAGCTCAGATCTTTCACTTAATTTTATTCTATTTCATTCTCATATTTGGATGGGACACTTGATGCAAGCTGATATTTTACTAAAATCTGTGTATACTTTGACTTCTAAATTGCTGGCTTTTTCCTTGTTAGTGTAAAACTGAGATTTCAGCAAGGAGGAAGGCAAAAATCCATCAGCAGCTTTGCTTAGATACTTAGGCACTTAGGTGAGGGTGACAGAGTACTGAAGCAGGTTGCTCAGAGAGGTTGTGGAATTTCCTTCTCTGGAGACTTTCAAAACTCACCTGGATGCATTTCTGTGGGGCCTGCCCTAGGTGATCCTGCTTTGGCAGGGGGGTTGGACTCGATGATCTCTGGAGGTCCCTACCAACCCTTAACATTCCTTGATTCTGTGTGCGATTGGAATTCTTTGACTGAGTTCAAATTAAAGTGTGGCTTTGGTGGAGACTTTACATGTGGGATGCTAATATGCTGACAAACAAGGAGCTGAGCCAACACAGTTAGGACAGGGTGGGTAAAGGGGACTGCATGGCCACTCACACTACATAAATCAAGTGACAAGCTAGGGCAGCACTAAAGGAAGGCAGGCTTCCCTTCCTTGCCAATCTGTCCATATGTGATAAAAGCATTTCTACTCTGAATTACCTTTTATGACACAGGTCTACCTGCTTGGAACCATGGAACTAAAAGAGTTTAATTTTTTGTATTGGAGAACAAAATTAGTGTCCTTTGCATATAAATAGAGAGGGACACATCTTAATATGCACACCCAGAGATTCGATAGTGTCATGAATGGGTCATCTGTGTGTGTTTCTGGAATCTCTTGACCCCTTCCAAGCCTATTTGTTCTTTTAAATAGATTGAATCTATATGTATTAACTTCCATGTGCTATGATGTAAATCCATTCAAGACTGCTAAACTGGCATACTGCTCTACTGAGTGTATCTGCCCTCTTAGTTGTGACAGGATGTGCAGTGGTGAAACTGCCTGGGGAAGAAAATCTTAGAACTGGGCTCACAGCTTCATAGTGACACTTCTGCCCATGTTTTGTAATTTCCTTCATCCCTGTATTTTCCTTCATTTTGTTGAAAAGCATTAATTTAGTGAAAAGAAAAGTGTGTGATATGGAAGATAGTTCACATGAAAGGTTACTATCAGTGATGTGCTCTGTTTTTACTGGATAAAGGTTCAAGCTTACTTGCTCTTCTTAGAAAATTGTCTTGATACAAAAGTTTTCATATTAGTCCCTATGGGAAATTGTCCATAATTTAAATCCATACAGTTCAAACACCCCTGGTGATGCTGCTCAGAATTCACCTAGCTATCAAGGGGACTGATTCACCTTTCTCCCAACAGGGGAGAGTGAGAGCAGAGGTTGTTATTATCTTACCATTGCAGGAAAACTTCTATTGCATTTTGCTGCCCTGTGTTGTAACACTAAACAAATATACTAGAGGCTTCCAACTGTCCTTCATTTGGACTCCACAAGCACAAATGTGTATTCTTTCATTAAAAATGGACAGTGTGGAATGTTTTCCTGCATGGTATTTGCTCAGTCATTGCTATCTGAATTGCACTCACATGCATGATTATAATTTACTATAATGTTTACAACCAACGTTTTCATGTGGTTTTAATTTACATTGCAATTAAATG
>NC_072013.1:43938085-43958085 GCF_027791375.1 Indicator indicator
GACTTTAAGGAAAAGACAGTTACTGCAAGTCTTGAAGTTAAATTATGCATGTTGGCAGCCCTGCAAAAGTTAGTAGTGCACACAAATATGAACAATTCACTATGTTGTAGTAAGTATGCAAAAATTAAAGATGCAGGGGGAAAAAAAAAGATTTAGCTAACAGGATCACAGGATGTTAGGGGTTGGAAGGGACCTCTGGAGATCACTGAGTCCAACAGTCCAATCTCCTTGCCAGAGCAGGACCCTAATAGAATCTAGTGCAGGTCACACGAGAACACATCCAGACAGGTCTTGAAAGTCTCTGGAGAAAGCCTCTGGAGTCTCTGACAGACTGAAAGAGTTGGGGCTGTTTGGTCTGGAGAAGACTCCAAGGAGACCTTATTGTGACCTTCTAGTATTTGAAGGGGGCCTACAAGACAGCTGGGGAGGGACTTTTTAGGATATCAGGTAGTGATAAGACTAGGGGGAATGGAATAAAGCTGGAAGTGGGGAGATTCAGGCTGGATGTGAGGAAGAAGTTCTTCCCCATGAGAGTGGTGAGAGCCTGGAATGGGTTGTCCAGGGAGGTGGTTGAGGCCCCATCCCTGGAGGTGTTTGCAGCCAGGCTGGATGAGGCTCTGGCCAGCCTGATGTAGTGTGAGGTGTCCCTGCCCATGGCAGGGGGGTTGGAACTAGATGATCCTTGTGGTCCCTTCCAACCCTGACTGATTCTATGATTCTAAGGACACTCCACAACCTCTCTGGGCAGCCTGTTCCAGTGCTTCATGACCCTTACAGTAAAGAAGCTCTTCCTCATGTTGAGGTAAACTCTTCTCAGAAGTCCAAAGTTTTATGAGAATCAAAAAATGGGACTCGAATTACAGTTGTTCAATTTTTTGTCTCTGTACCCAAGTTCATTGTCTTCCCTAATTCTTCATGCATTATTCTCTGTTATGTGTTATTTAGTCACCTATTTGTTCTAGGGTTAGCATTCCCAAAGAACTTTGGCCTGATGTACCTTGCAATTATACATCCATGTTTTCCAGTTCCTGAACTGAACTGCACAACTACAATTTCCTGCTGCATATCTTTAGTTATGCAGGGCTTAAAAATGATCTAATTCTCAAATTAGATACCTGACTTACACTAGTGTATTTTTTTTTAATTTTTTAAAATTGTGTTTATCAGACTCCCACCAGTTGTGTACTTGGGGATTTGTGATGAGCATAGCAGTAAATATTGGGATGCTTTTATCACAGAATCTCTTGGCTACAGATGAGTAATATAAAAACTGTAGAGACCACAAGGTGCCTTCCTTTCCCTCTGTGTGTTAGTTACATCATCAGCTCTGATTTCATGGGCTCTCATTATAGTCTGGAGACCTTCATAAGATCCTATTCAATATGTATTGAAAATAAATTACTATACTTGCTGTTCGTTTACCTTCTACAATTCGTTTCTCCAGAAAAGGAGATTCGGTGGTTCAGGGGAGCTTGAATTTCATGTTCTGCTACAACTTTCTTTTTCGATCTGGGGAGAGCCATGGATAAGTTTCTGACTATTTCACATGTACAACAAAGCCCCTTAATGACTGCCTCCACTTTTGCTAGATGAAACAGGTGAGGGCACGAGGAGAAACAAGTTCAGCTGAGTTGTGTTAGCAAAGGGCTTCAACCTCTCAATTGGGTGACAAAGCATCTCTTTAAACTACTTAAGTCAGCCAAAACAGCAGGTCAGGGCTGTCTCTAGCTGGCTGCATGTGTTCATCAGTGATTGCTGAGAATAGGGAGAGTTAATCTAGAAATGATCTAAGTTTTCGGAGAGCGGGATGCGGCTTGAACATAGAGCAGAGGACAGAGAACGGTGAGCATTAAACTGTTTCAGTGCTCTCTTGAAGTGATTCCCCCTGAGAATTATGTGGTGCTCTCCACCTTACTTTTCCTGTTCTAGTGGCCTATTGCTTATTATCAGATCAGAGAAAAAAAAAATATTAATTTTCCCTAAAAGATGGTTTGTGCCTTTGAGATTCATACTAAGACAGTTTCCAGGTTTTTATTAAATAGAATCTCTTTTAAATTCTGTGGGTTTGAACATTTTTGTATACCACAAAAGTACACCACATTTTTGTGTCTGGATTTTTGGGGGATTTTTTTGGTTGGTTGGTTGGTTTGGTTGGTTAGTTGGTTGTTTTTTGTTTGTTTGTTTGTTTTTTCTCTGTGACTGCTGTGTAGCTCAAAGGCTGCTTGGAAGACTCTCTGCTCCATGCCTTATGTATGATAGATTGAGTAGTTTTTCCCAGTGTTTTGAGAGGAATTGCAACAGTCCTCATCCTTTGTGTACTTTACATTTCTCTGCAGCAGTGTGCAGCATGTTCACAGACACACTGAAGCATCAATGACATTCTCAGTTTCCAACTATCAAATTCACAAGTTTCCTAAGATGTATTTGATATTAACTGATTCCCTGGCTTATTGTTTTTATTTTTAAAACCTTAAATAATGCTTAGAACAAGAAGTAGTATGACTAAGCTTAAATTAAGAAATATGAAACTCCTGTTGCAGTGCTTGGAAACCTAAAATCTGACCCATGGATTCTGCATCATATAAAGCTGTGCCCTAAGTTACGCTGTTCAGCAGTCACAAACTGTCCTTTCATCTATCAAGGTTAATTTAAAGAAAATGACCAATTTATTTTTCTGAAGGAGAGAAAAATTGTAAAATATCTCTTTCCTAAGAGGCTCTTTGACTACAAGCAAAATATTTGCTTCTAAACAGCAGGCTTTATTCTCATCTGTGATGAAATAAGAAAACAGCACCTCTTCACCTTTCAGATAGGCTCCTTCATATTATTCATGCAAGTCTTTTCTCACTAATTTTATGATTATAATAAGGCAATGGCTTACTAGTTAGCACAGAATGACCTTCTAATTGAAAAGCTGTAAATTTGGTCTCAGTGGCCAGCCATGGCACAAATTTGAATAAATAGGGCTGCAAAGTCCTTGCAGTGGGCTGGCCTCTTGACCAGGCTGCTACCAAAGTCCTAGTCATCTGTCACCTGGTGATGCTTTTGGAACTCCTTGGTGTTAACTGTATGTCTTGTAACAAGTTAGGTTAGCATGAGATGAAACAAAGAGCAAGGAGTCCTTTATTGGTTAAAGATGATTTTGTATTTGAATATCTTCAGTGTCTGATCTAATACTATATGAAGCAGCATCTCAGTCACCATAAGGCTTGTTGTTTAATTTCCAAGTCATGATAAAAAGCCTGGCCAGGCTGATGCATCAATAATTCCTGTCTCTTTACACAGTTTTTTCTTTAACATAGTTTTAATGTTTTTTTGCATTTATTATTTGAAAGCACTAATAACAGTGCTTTAATGAGCTTTTCTTCCTGACAGGCACTTAAGGTTGGTGCCTCCATACTCCAGTGAAAAGGTCTCATTAAGTGTTTGGGAAGATGGATGGATAGTTGTGAGCAACTCGGAGAAGTGTGCAGCATTCAGGGTGGCTTGGGCAGCTTATGAAATGGTCACAGCACATTATCCTACCCACAGAGAAATAAATACCTTTCAGGATCTTGATGTTGGTGCTTGGCACTGTCTGACTGAAGTTCATAACACTAGCTAACACTATATTAATGATAAGTAATGAGAGTTGATACTCTGGGTATAATACAGAGCAGCTTTCTGCTGTCAGCCTCGTGCATCTTTATCAGGAATACATCGTACAGACAACGGAAATTTTCCACATCCTTTAAAGTTTTGCATTCTGTATATTTGGTTGTTAGACAAATAGAGCAAGCTTTGCTGACTTCATTTTCATTCTTGGCAGCATGTTTTTATCATAAGGCAGATAGTCATTAATTTACAGAATCAACGCTGGGAACAGCTTTTGTGATCTCATATTAAATTTTCCCCTGAATCCGCCCCTTGGCAAAAATTACTCACATCGTTAAAAAATATTTAATTAGGCTGTAGTTTATACCCAGCTCACTGGGGAAATGTTGGAATTAATATGATTTGCATGAATTCTGTTTCTCTTTTTCTGTTAGAGATTAGTTTTGAATTCAGTTCAGAGGGTCGCTGACACTGCCAAGGACTCACAATTGTGAAGGTCAAACAGGTAGCAAATACTTCCCCTGGGTAGCTTCCCTGAAAAGACAGCTCAAAATTGCTTTTAATTATGGGTTACCTAAAAGGCCACTCGCTGTTTTTATTTTTCCACAGATCTCTGAAACATTCTGTGGCTATAAGTTCTAGGCAGAACACATCAGTTCAAATCTAAAACCACATAAGTCACGTTTTCACTTCTTTTTCTTTTCTTAAAAGTGAATAGCATACAAACAGAGATTCGTGCATGCACTCAAATAGGCATACATACATATATGTATGTGTTGAAATCAAGGTATTTTTGGCCTTTCTTTTATTGCATTGGGGGGGGGGGGATGCAAAAACTCTCTCTCCTGTGTTTTGTAGAGAAAAATAATAATAAAATCATATTTTTGAAGGAAAAATGTTTTATTTCATAACGATGCATCCACTAGCTTAATTATTCTTCACAAGATAAGATACAGTGTTTAGTTATGCATTCTCTTGTTTATGATTTCAAGGGTTAGAAAGACCCCTAGGGAGCCACAATCCTGTGCTTCTTTAAAAAGAGAATTTAATGGAAACTTTAATTAATAATCTAATCAATCAATTAATCTCCGTTACATAAATGTTGAAATGCAATTCTCCTTCACAGCTCTATCTATACAGGCAGAAACGAAATGGTTGCCCACTTACCAGGGTGATGGGGAACTGCTGCAGACACAAAGCAAAAGGGAAGCTGTAATAGTTTTGTGAAGCTGGCATGGATAACAGAACGTTAGCAAAGTAGTCTTGCATTTGGGATAGATCACAGGATAGATGTCAGTGTGGTGAGCTCTTGTGCAGTTCATTTCAGATGTTCATTTCTTTCTTTAGATGAGTATAAGGATGTAAGAGTAGTCCCCCCAGATAGGAATTGACTGTTCTGTTTTGTGGAAAATGATGATTATGGCGTATCAGTAGTCAGAAAAATCCTGTTAAATACTGAGTGTCATGTAGTGTTGACTTTTGCCTTGAGTTCAGAAAACGTAAACCATCTGCTTTATGAAACATGTGCAGACCACACCATGCTGTTGACTAGCCAACTGTTGATAAATAAATATTTATATATCAAGTGATTTATATAGGGCTTCTATCAGTACTGCAGAGGTCAGAGTCAGTCTGACCCTTATTTCTAGGACTGCAACTCAATCCAACCTCTTTGGAGCCTGGAACCTTGCCAGAGGTGCCTGCAGTACTGATGGCAATTTAATTGATAACAATGCAGATGAAGATTCTTTCGTGCACAAACTCATCTCCAAAGCAGACACTGTGTGTGAGTCTGTGCCTCTATACTTCTAAATACTAAAAAAAAAAAAAAAAAAATAAAAAAATAAAATTAAATATATATATTAAAAGAGCTGTATATGTAGGAAAGATAATTAAATCACAGGTAAGAGCTGCACACACGTTGTGCAGAGTCTGTCATGAAGATACTACGTTCTTTTGAAAAGTGAGTTTTTATTAGTTCAGTGTGTAAAAGAATGCTTATAGGAGAACTTTACAGTTTAGTGAAGAACCTTTTGCAGAGAAGTATAAAAATATAAACCAATTTTGAAAAAGGAAATTGAAGATTTGTATATCCTTAGCAATATATTTAATATTTCAGGCTACCTATCATGTCCTACTGTCAATGCAATCTAAACTCCTATGAAATCTGAAATGTAAGAATTTTATTGCACTTTCAGTAGAGACTCCACAGAGGAAGATGTGGTTTATGGGCAATTTTTGGACTGCAAAAGGCTAATTAGATATTTACATCAAGATCTCATTTAGCGTCCTTTAGTTCTTTACTACAGTAATAGAAAAGGCAAGGAACAAAATGTCATTCTGAACTATCATTGAACCTAATTCCCTGTCTCTTAAATTCAGTGATTTACCATGTCTTTAAAGCAGTATATTTTGCCATTTATCATTCATTTTCCATCCATTCCCAAGATGCAAGTCCCGATGGCTCAACATTACACTCTGTTTTTTGGCAAGGAAAGGCCACAGCTTTATTTGCAGAACAAATTTGTCCAAATACATTGGTATTAATTGTGCACACTATATACAAAAATACTAGCTTACCTTGCCAGCAGGCATATTTTGCAGTTGGCTATTATGAAACTCTTTTTCCAGCTGAAGAGTTCTGAATTTTCTTGCCTGTCAGTGAAAGACTGACCATTTCAACTCACAAAAGTATATGCTCTCAAGAAGACAAAACAGAATTTCTCAGCTGGTTTGTACCAACTGAAAAATTTAGTTATCAGGAGATGAGTTAAAAATAGATATTTTTCTGACATTGAGTGTCCACCTGTACAGAAACGGATTAGACATGTTTATAGACAGCAGACCCGTCTGCTTTACAAAGAGTAAAGGGAACAGATGTACTCTATAAAGAAAATAGTAGGGTAGCTATTTAACGTGAAAGGAGTGTGAGTCGTTGTAGGTTTAACTAAGGTGTGTGAAGTGATCACAGTAATTCATATTCAGAAAGTTACCAGCCCAGGCTTCCAGTCCCTTGGCCTGATTACTAGGCAAAAATTCTAGCCTGTTAATAGAATGGAAAAATCCATTTTTTGTGGGTTGGCCCCAGGCAATGGCCAAGCAGAGGGAACAAGCAATGCAAAGGCCATCACTCACCACATCCAACAAGAAGCTCAGTGTTCCGTTAGGACCCCTTTGAGACATTTTAAGCCAAATCAGGGTTTCCTATCTGGTACTAGGACACAAAGTTAAAACCATGTAGGGGCAAGAAAATGTTTGTCCCTCTTATTTTTTTCCCCATAAAACATGCTTCATTCTTCAGGAACATAAAATGCTGCCAAGGCCTGACAATACTTCTCAGCCATGGCAACCATAAAGAGAAGCATTGGAGAATTTCTTAGTTATTGGTATTTTAGGTACTCTAAGTCTTCCCCTTTTATGTGATCCTTGTATGACTCTCCACAGCAATGGGTAGCAACACACTCCAGTTCTTGGACATTCTCAGATGTTAGCCCTAGCCACAAACATAATATCTGATTCCCATCATACAGAGAAGTCACTCTTGCTCTTTTCCCCCTCCTTCTTCTCTTTTGTGTTCCTATATGGTAGCTGTGGAACCAACACCAAGTTCAGAATGAGAGCTGTAGAAGAGAGATGCTGGACCCCAACAGAGCCTGTGTGCTGGCAGAACAGCAGGACTGTTCAAAGTAGCAAAAAGACCTTCACTGTGATTTGTTTTGTAGGACAGACACCGGAATGCATTAGCTGTGGGGAGATGAATTAAAATGAAAACAAAGGGATTATTTCATATATAAAATATTGAAAAAAATATAGTGATTAAGAGAGAAAGGGAAAAGCCCCCCCCAAATATGCATACTTGTGAAAAATGCTTGAAGTAAGGGCCACTTTTTATGCATTTTACTCTACAATGGAGTCCTAACAGTGACTGGGTCATGCACATTTTAGTCATACAAACAGCTTCAGCTGGATGTAATTAGAGGAAAAACTTAGTTTTCCAAACTAAGGTCAGTTGTTACATAAAAGATTACTCTGAGTCTAAAACTAATACAGCATTCTTTTATTCCCATTTTACTGTTTTTGAGTTAGTAGGAATAGTGGATGATGCTGGAGGGAAAGCTGCACTTCATGCACTGGCCTTATCTTGTTGCCATTCACTGTTGCTCTATTCCTTAGATTCGTTATCAAAAGGCAAGGAACTCTACTATTTTTAACAGTAATTTTGATTTCTAAATGAATTAGGGAAAAAAACATACAAGTAAATGTTCACAGTCACTTAAAGCCATTAGAAAGGATGGAATGAGTAGCTGTAAATTCAGCTAAGAAACCTACTTTTCATTTGTCATAGTGAATTCAGTGAATGCCACAGGCATTCAGGAGGCAGCACAGGAAGGTAAAGCAGATAAAATATATGCAACCCTTTATAATGTTTAGTTAGTTCAGACATGTAGAATCAGATATGCACAGGTTTTTTTTACCTCCAGAAAAGCAATGTTACAAAGATCCTGGTTTAATACATAAAGTTTTATGCAATTATGAGCAGTGGGCTGCATTCTGCAGTGTGGAGAACTGGAATTATTTTCCTAAGAGATGGTAAAGATGTTTATTTTCACTAAATATCAGCTGAATTACAGAGCCAAGGTATAGCTAGCAAGACACTTAACAGATACCTATGTCTTTTGCTATTCTTGTTTTACTGGGTCTGTTCTCTGCGTTGCATTCATCATTCTCCTCCACAAGTTTCACTTCTTTCCCTCTTTTTTTTCTTCCCTCCCCCCCCAGCTCTGTTACTCAGTGGTCATATCCCTGATTGCTTGTATCTCCTTTATTAGATCTTAATTTCCTTCTGTTCTGCTGGTTCCATTGAGTTCAGCTTCATTTTCACTGTTTCTCATCTCTTGGAAAGATTCCCATATGCCTCCATAATTCTCAGTCTCAGATTTTTTTCATCCTGATTCTGAGTATTTCCATTCCTACTAAGCCTTGCTCAATCACCTCCTTCTGCATTTCTTGCCCATATCTCAGTCTAAGCAGAAATGAACTTTTGGCCTACTGTTTCCTTGTATGTATTAGGTGATGCAACATGCAGACACTGAGGAAATTTCAGACAAAAAAAAACCCAAAACAAAACAGAAAACATCATCAAGCTCTCAGGATGCCTTTTATCGTTAGAACCAGGGGTACTCTTTGCAGTCAGTATGCATCACTCAGGCTGCAGAGCCTTCTTCCTCCTCTATGCTCTTCAGTAATGCTGAATAGTGAAGCATTACTTAAAATACTTTTTATCTATTCCTTCTCTCTCACAACTTAAAATACACTCTCATCCCATTATCCAGATTCACTATCTTGGTTTCATCTCCACACCTTCCATAATATTCACTATACAAGTTGGTTCTCCCTAAGTCCAGTTGCATTTTACATCTGAAACCATCCAAAATTTCATCTGTATCCATTTCTGAATCATTTAGTGTTATCTATAACATTCATTGCTTTACTCTTCCCCTCCTGACCCAACCCCAGTCTCACTTTTCTCTTACCACCATGGTTTAACCCCAGCCATCAACTAAGCACTGTGCAGCTGCTCACTCACTCCTCCCCTCTCCCCCCACCTACAGTAGGATGGGAAGGAGAATGGAAAACAATTAAAACTCATGGGAAGAAATAAGTGGTTTAATAATTGACTTAATATAAAGACTGCTTATCAACATCTGAAAATGTCAGTATGTTATCAGCATTTGTCTCATCCTGAATCCAAAACACAGCACTGTATCAGCTGCTAGGAAGAAAATGTACTCTCTCCCAGCCAAAACCAGGACACCAGCCTATAAGGGTCCCAATATTTTTATTTTTCTTACAAACATTGCTTCACTTCTTGTAGGCTCTCACAGTATTGTCTTAGATTACCTCCATTTCCTTTCCTGCTTTTGACTTTCTGGGACTTCTCATGCTGCCTTCAGTTCTTGGCAGAAGCCTGTACATCTCATTCGTTAGTTCTAACATATCTTTCTCTCTTTCAGTCTGCTTCTCTTCTGCTGTAAAATAAAAATGTTACCCATACTCTTCCACTGCAAAAATTCCTTTTTCTAGAATACTGGGAATTCATTTTTCTTACCCAAGTTCACTCACATTTTCAGCATCAAGACTCCTTTGTTTTACTTTATCATTTGTAATACATGCAGTGTTGCATAATTAATTAATGAAGAAATCTAAAATTTTTAAAAGAAAGATTTAAAGATAAACTGGACATGAAAAGAATGTGGGAGTTTACTTTGCCTTTCTACACACTCATCCTACAAATTCTGTGTAACTTTTATTTTTCTTGTTAAAGGAGAGAAACTTACATAAATGAGCTAAATACCTGTGCGCTGGTATGCTTGAGAGTGTTTAGATTGGAAGGTTTAGAAGTCTGTGACAGGATAGTAACCTACTATTGCTTTCATTTGAGCAAAAGAAATAGTTTAGCTTTGCCATGAATGTGTGTGTGTAATAAACAATGAAATGTTGAATTAAGTTAGAATAAAATTTGACATAGTCTCTCTTGTTTGAAGGGCAGTGCAAGCAACACCTGCTTGAAGAAATTCCAGGTATCATGCAGGTGTATTCTGGGTTAATCCTAAAGAATGTGCATTTCCAAAGGTCTTCACAGTGTTGGAAGCATTTGTTCTTTTTTTTTTCCCCCTCTCTCTCAACATACCTGAAATTGAAATTCATCTGTGAACAATGGTTTTTATTTGTGTTTTCACAGAAGCACATTTGCATGCCCTAGAAAAGAATCAATATTATGAATGAGAAATCTCCCCCAAAGTCTTTAATTATATGTCTGTGTATCAATATGTAATATTTTATGTTTCCTTAGATTTTTTTTTTTTTAGTTCTTTCAGCTGACACAGACAGACTTTGAAAGGAGTAAAATCAGCAATGTAACAACGAAATGCATGCAAACTTGTTAAATGTGATGGCAAAATAAAAAGCTTCTGTCAGTATGATCAGTTAAAAAAAAAGATAGCCAGCAAACTGTCTATCATGTGATGAAATTTGACAGTAGGGATTATGGCTTTGATGGACCAGAACAGCTAATAGAAGAAGCTGACATTTTTGAAACCCTGCTAATTAAGGGTTCCTTCCTTAATATTAAAATAAAGTCTTTGTCTGGGTTTTATGGTTGGAGAATCAGGTGTTTTCATTAATATATGCCAGTCAGTCTTAATAAGCTTGGAGGGCAGAGGAAGTTATTATTGAGTGACCTTCTACAAAATAAGCATGTTGCTAAGGGCTCTAACCCTGCCCTGTTCAGACTGATGAATCTCATTTCCAATGCAAAAGCTTCATAAGAAATCCAAGTATTCTCTGTGCAATCACAGAAAATAATCCTTGTGTCTCTTGTAATGTCCAGAATTGCCACTTACTATACTACTACTGTACAATGAATATTACAATACATATTATTTTTCTAGCACAATTGTCTACATTTCTGAATTGCCAAGAATAGAAAAACTTATTGTCAAGACACTTGTATTGAAAAGTCAGCTCATTTTAATACTTCTCAAATAGTCATCTACCCTGTTCATGAATTATAATGCATAGAATACATCTGACAATACTAGCTTTGAAAAAGAGATATGTCTGTATTATTAGATATTCATTTTCAAATAGATTTCAAACAGATTTTGAACCATTCATTGAAATTCATTGAAATGATAAATTCACAGTTGGATTTTGATTGACTCTTAATCTAATTTTACATTTGATAAGTTTTCTCTTTTTTTGTTGTTGTAATTTTGATTTTTCTGTAGATTTTTTTCTCAAGCAAAGTGAAAGGGTGTGGTAAGCTAAGACTCATTGTGTGTTTGCTGACAGAAATTACAAAATCAGTTAGTGAACCAGATTAGGTAAGTAAGTGCAGCATTGTGACTACCAGTGAAGTGTCTCACATTCATTCTGTGTGGACTGGGCGTTTTCTGACACCCCAAGACTTTATGCAGATATTTATTAGTGCTTTGTTGCTTTCCTTCCTTCTTTTTTTTTTTCCTCAGTAGGTCAAGTCAGTACTCTAAATTGTTCTGTGAGATACTGCACTCATCATAAATACAGTGGATAATGGATGAAATTCAAAGCAACACATCCAGTCTGCTGACACTCTGCTAATAAAATAACATGGCTGCCAAGTAGAAATGTCAGGGTTGGGAGAATATACATGCTCCCAGGTCATCCAGTGAATGGCTGCAAGTTGAGTATTTAATAGGGAGCAATCAACTGCATCATGTTTGCAGATCTCCTTCCTTTAATTGATGGCACAGCAGATGGATCTCCTTTTTTCTTATCCAACCCAACCCAATCTATCACAATCTGTAGAGTATTTGATAAAACTTATTCCAAACAGGTTTGTTTGTTCCTTTATTTACATCGATGATCAGGCTAAATTGGCTTCAGAACTCAAACGCTGCAGCAGAAGGTGATGCACATGCTCTTGGATAGTTCATTATAGCTTTATAACTATATCATTGCATACATAAACACAGTCTAAACTGCTGAGTGAGAATGAGTGTGAGCTAGTGCCAGTGCTAGAAAAGGCAAAACTGGGGTCCCTGTATTTCACGTTCACCGTGACCCAGCAACATGAGCTTGTAGCCAAGAAAGCCAATGGTATCCTGGGGTGCATTAAGAAGGGTGTGTCCAGCAGGTCAAGGGAGATTCACCTTCCTCTCTACCCTGCCCTAGTGAGTGTTGTGTCCATTTCTGAGCCTCTCAGTTCAAGAGAGACAAGGAACTTCTGGAGTTTAGCAAAGGGCTGTGAAGATGATGAGAGAAATGAGATGTCTGTCTTATGAGAAAAGGCTGAAAGACCTGAGACTGTGTATCCTGGAGAAGGGAAGACTGAGAGAGGATCTTGTCAATGATGATAACTATATAAAGGGAGTGTCAAAGTGATGAGGCCAGACGTTTCAGTAGTTCCCAGTGAAAGGACAAGGGGCAAAGGGCATAAGCTTGAACACAGGAAGGTCCCTCTGAATACGAGGGAAAACTGCTCTACTTTGAGGGTGATGGAGCACTGGAACAGGCTGCCCAGAGACTCTCCTTCCCTGTAAATATTCAAAACCCACCTGGATACAATCCTGTGCAACCTGCTTTCAGTGAACCTGCTTTAGCAGGGGGATTGGACTAGATGGTCTTGAGATTTTCCTTGCAAGGCCTACTATTCAGTGATTCTGTTTCCAGGGCATTTTGGCAGAACATTAGATGATGAAATAAAATTAAGAATTTTTTTTAAAAGACCCAGAATCACAGCATTGTATCTGATGCAATGTTTGAGTTACTTCTGAATGCTTAACAGATGTCAGATTTGAGTACAATAGTACTTTTTAGTCCAGTTAGTCTACAAAGTGCTTTTAATATGAAAGGCTCTCTGTATTCTGTTCCACTGAAGTCAAAGGCATCTATGCACCTTGGGCTTTTTGTGTCTCAACTTGATTTATATATTTGCAATTTGGAATTTTTGGCTACTTTGTCCCTTGAGCATTTTCCCTGCAAATTAAAGTAACTTGGTATAACTCCATAATTAACCTTGGTCCTAGTCAATTTGAACTACTTCATAAGAAAGGAAAAATTAGTTAAGTGCAACTTTTTTTTTTAGAATGTGTACAAGTATATCTCCCTCTCTGGTGATACTCAAAACCTGCCTGGGTGCATTCCTGTGTGACCTGGTCTAGGTGATCCTGCTCTGGCTGGGGCATTGGACTAGATGATTTTTCAAGGTCCCTTCCAGCCCCTAACATTCCGTGATTCTGTGATCAAATTTAAATTCCTGCGGGTGTTTCTTCCATCTTTGTGTTTGAGGGAAGTGTGTTCATGTAGATGGTGGAGGTCAGGGAGCTCCCTTAAGTGTTATCAGTGATTTCCACTCTTGTTTCTAGTGAACAGGTAGGAACACTACAGGGAAAATAGTCTATATAGTACTTAATAGCATCTCATTGGCAGCTGTAAACCTCAGCAGCAAAGATCTACCCTAGGAATGCCTCTATAATGTATAAGGTTTGGGCACCTAAAGTACCACTGCTCTGTGGCCATTTCTGATTTTTTTAGCATTTAAAGAAATGAAAAGTAAAACACTGGAAGCACCTGAAAGTGGATGAAAAGAAAGGAGTAGGAGTCACAACTCTTTGCACATCAAGTTTTGAAGGCTGTTTTTTTTCTCACTGTTTAGAGTGAGTTTGGAACTCCAAAGCTTCCTGTTAAAAGGTCTGATAGAAAGCGTGCTGATTTCTGATGATAAAACTCCTGTGGACATCAATGTAAGAACTAACATTGGGAAAGAAATATTCCGTTCTCATCCTTGTTGGCATTGTGTTGCATCATAGTATGACAAGGTCTTTTTTACGCCTTCAGCAGCATTTTATGCAGTGCCTGCTGTGGCTTGTCTAAAAGCCAATATTAATGTGCATTCACCACAAAAATAAGAGTAAAGCAGAAGTGGTATCTTTATGCTGAAATTGATATTCATAAGCAAAAGAAGTCAAGTCACATTACTCAACTACTGTAAATGCTACATTTTTTAAACTATAAATGTAATTTAAACAAGGTCATTCATTTGGTTGCTGGAAAGCAAAAGGAGTGCCAAGCTAAATTCACTCTTCTTCAAGAATAGAAGGCAACAGGTGATTTCTTCTTCCAAACGTTGTGAGTGTAGCTCAGGATAAAATGTATGGTGAGAAAAGGGTGCTCCAGGATGTTTGGAAAAGACTCCCTGATTGCTGACAATGAGATAATGCTGTAGTAAATGCGATATCAAGTTTGAAAGTGAAGTGCTAAATCCAAGCTCAATAAATCTTAATGTAGGTTGTCATGGTTTAACATTAATGCTGTGAGTAGAAGGAGAGTAGCATATGAAATGCAAGGCTTGAACTAAATGTGGCAGGATACAGGGTACCCAGAGGACCCCTCAGTGCACTGAGTCATCTGTCTGCATTCCTTCCATTAGTCGTATAGATATATGAATACTCACAGAAGGGAGTGTTGCAGGGCCAGGACCAAAGGGAACCAAGGAAAGGATTAAAAAGGCATAACCTAATATATTTACCCAACACACAATGTTTAGATTACAGCACTGTGGGTGCGTGGCTAAGATAGCATGAAAGGAAGAGCACAAAAAGTACTTCTAAAGACAGCCAAAACAGTCAGCATGTCCTGCTCTGCCTACACGTTTGTGAATCCTGTAACACTGACTGTGGAGAGTATTATTCTAACACCTCAGTGATCCATGTGACTGATCTCTTTTAAGAGGAAGCTATTTGCAGGCAATATCTAATTGTTTGTATCATGCATAACTCCTGCATTTCCCTGCAGCTTTAGACTTTGCTTTTTAATTTTTTTTTAATTCTTCTTATTTTCCTGTCTTCATTATCTTTCATGAAATTGAAGCTAAGTGTCTCAGCAGTTATCTTTTGCTCTCGCCTTTCAGCTGTTACATTTGAATGTAGTAATATTTTTTTCTGTTCCTGCATCCACATAAGTCCTTTGTGGCTTTCAAACTTGGAGTGACCTCCAGTTCTCGGTAGCAAGAAAAAAAAAGATAGGGTTTTCCAGAGGGAGACAAAAGGAGGTTGAAAGAAAGAGACAGAATTCAAGATGGGAAATAGAGAAGACATGTGAATGACTTGAGAAAGAGAATGCTCACTTGAAATGCAACAGGAATAATATTTTAACAAAACAAAAGCAGATAGGAGTTCTGGGAATATTTTCCACAGTGGTTAAGGAAAAGTGAATGAGAAACCTCTCCCCTTCCCCAAAGGATCAGCAGAAGCTTTTCTACTGTTAGTTTTGTGAAATGCAAAATGTGTTTTTAGAAAGCAGTTTGAGCAAGCTGTGAAATTTGAGCTTTTAGCCAGTTACCCCAGTTTCCTTCTATGTACCTGGTAAAATTCATCCTGATATCACTCTTAAAGACAGAAGCCATAAGAGCATCCAGCTTAATTTAGATGCCTCCTCACACAAAACCAGAGTCTCACTCAGGTTTTAGACTGCAAGATCTTCAGGACATTGGAAGAGCTCCCCTTTCAGCCTGGTACAGGGTCACTGAGGCTTGCAGAAAGGACTTTAATTCCTTCATTCTGAGGTTATATAGGGTTGCAAAGAACTGCCGTGGGCAATCTCTGTACAAGATGAAGAGAAAATAAAACAAAGGTATGAGAGAAAATGGGAGCTGAACTGAGCAAAAGCCAGTGTCCAAAGATGTCTGTTTAATACCCTGAGCTAGTCTTAGCTGCCTTGCCTAGACTAGGTGCCACTTTTTGTCTGCTGCAGAAGGCTACAAGCCCCCACTCCTTCCCAGCAGAAAAAATCTCTAGTTGATAACTGCCTAACATAAAGGTATTAAGGATTTTATATCCATGGCAAATTTTTCAAAAGAGCTGTCTCAGGCTGAGCATCCAGAATCAAAGGCTGCTTTTGAAAAGTTGACCTTGGCCTTTGGGGAGATGCTGCAAAGACTTCTCTTATAATGTTGCCTGAAAGGTAAATTTGAATCCCATTCCATATTCCCACATTGGACTAAATTGAAAGTGTTTCCACCGATGTCAACAGTTTAATGAAAATTGGTGTAATTTCATGGATTTTTTTTCTGGGGTGGGGGGAGGGGGTAACTTATGTAAATGAGTTACCTGCTGCTGCATGTATTCCATATGTGTGTTCAGTAATTGAAAGACTTTTAATTCTTTCCTGTTCACTATTGAAGATAAGTTTTTCTTTCTCTTCTCTCTACTAGTATATTCAAAACTTACTTCAGAAAGGTTTTTAGTTTTTCTCTCTGTCCTTGAGATACATGGAGCAAAATTTAAAATATGATGGATAGGGAGAGAAGATAGCATTTCTGCAAAGCAGTTTAATATTCAGTAGAAACCTATGGTATGTAAAAGTTATGAACTAGTTATGGGCTATGATACTCTTAGTTCAGAGGAAAACCAATTCTAATTGTGATACTATGGTTGCAGTTTCTTATTGGTATATTGTTTTGTAAGTTGTAGTACAATGTGGCCGTTGCCTCATTGCATTCAATACTTCACCTCTAATCTTCTTTGTTGGCTTACTTGGAGCTTATTATCTAGAGAAGCATGAAATAAACAGAAAATGGGTAATATAAATGCTTATTCTGCTACCCACAATTTGGTGTATTAGTCCTGATACAGAAAAATCCAGTGTCATAGATATATTATTGCTTTTTCTGTTGCTGAGCTATTTGTCACTGTATTTCACCTTAAGAAGTATTTAAGTAATCACTCCTTAATCACTCCTTAAACATTAAGGAGTTTAGAGTGCACTGTCCATTTCCACAGTCTCGCAGCTCTTTATCCATTTATACAAATTAGATTTGCTGTAGCACCAGCTTTTGTTGTTTCAATAATACCACAGTAGACAATATTGCTCACTACAGGGACAACAGCAAAGCCTATTGATGTGCCTGTTTGAAAAGACAAATTATTCCTTGTTTCCCTTTCTCCCACAGCATACAATGATTTAGAAGAGTCACCTGAATTTCAAAATAGTAACTTTACATACTAAATTGGAAAGTTACTCAATATGAAACGCTGATATCTCAGATACTTTTATAACTTCCAGGATCTTATGGCATAACTTCTTTAAAATATGAAGTCCTCTGAGATGTTTGGACATCGCTAACCAGTTTTTCTGCCAAAGTATCTGCAGTTTCTTATTGCTGTAAGCAGATCCAGGCCCACACTCCACAGTCACTTCATTAATAACAATCTGCAGCAATTCTTTTGAAGTCCATACAGTTAACCAGCTGTAAAACCAATGTTACTGTAATAAAATCCAGACCTACCACGGCCATACTTTCTGCCATGTGCCACGCTCAATTCTCAGGCTACTTTCAGGTTCTCACTATAGTAGAAAACAATTGTACCTCTGATAGTACAGAGTGGTGGCAACCACTGGTAAGTTTACATTCTTTATAGTGCTGTGACTGAAGAGTTGCAAATGCAGTCAGCATGTACAACTCTTCTTGCTCAGAGGTATAGCTAGAGACCTCTTGACTGCTAGCACAATCCTCATTCCTCTAGAGCATATTTCATGCATCCTGTACATAGCTTAGTTAGAAAAAAAAAAGGGTTTTTTTTCTACCAATCAGTGCAGTGTATGAAAATAATTCCATCTCTCCATGCTGCATGCATTATGATTGTGGATGTGCTGAAGTACCAATAATCAATCTCAGTTACTGGAGAATGTGTTGTCACTTGCTGCTCTTAGTCATATAAAGTGTTGTACAAAGAAGCAGAAGTAATACAGCTTGATTTTCATGGAGGTATTATTGTACATGAAGTGGTGAAACGTTATACATTATGATAGGAACACAAGCTGCTCAGTGTTGTTCATTTTGCTGTGTTTTTATAAATGGTTATGGAAGTAAAATGTAAGCTGTGTGGCTTTGCTGTCAGCTAGAGTATCTTGGGCTTTTCTCCCACTTTCTTCTACTCATCCAAGCAACTTGCAGAGGTGGCATTATCAAACATTTTTTCCCTCTTCCCAATGAGCCATTTTCTTTCTGCAGGAATTAGTTTAAAATTATCCAATCCATATGGTATAAAATTGACATCTCTTTGTAAGTTGTGTCAGCTGGCAGTAAAGCAGTTCAGAGGTGCAGAGATATTAAGCAAAACAGCCAAACATTCATTTTAATCTCATTTACTTTGAGGAAACTTCAGCGTGGGTTTAATTTAAGCACATGATTAGTGTTTTGTTGAGTTGGAAAATTCTGCAAAGGGTGCTCTCTCAGCAGCAAATAGAAGCCTAAAACTCAGCAAGTGCTACTGAATTGACTTCCAGCAAGTATAAAATAAATTAATTTGAAGGGTGAAAAAAAAAAATCTCTGAAGTTCACGCCTCGTGCCAAAGATTTTCTTACACCCAGAGCCATAAATCTGAGGAGGAGTAAATTGGCTAATGACAAGACCTAACCTGTGCAATTATATGAGGTCTTCTCAAAGCCTGGTATTTCCTTTCAGGCTCTGCAATTTTCAGTCTGCAGGTTGAAACGAAGAACACTGTTAAGCTGCCACTTCGGGGTGTTAGGTTGTTCATGGCTTCTCTCTATTTTTCTCATCCAAGGTTGTGATGATTTTCTCAGGGCTTTCTGTTGTTACTGCCATACTAGTTCATAGTATAGCTAGGTCGTGGCATCGTTTTGAATGATCTTGGGTTCAGCTCAAGATTGGCAGTAAGAACAAATTAGATCATAGCTTTTCTCAGAACTCCATAGGCAGAAACACAAATTAAATTGCATTTTTGTGATTCATCCTTTTTATTTACAGCACTGTCCCTACCCTGAGAACACACAGCTTTATCTGCAATGTCTTGTAACAATGAATGAATTAATAACAACGTTATTCCAAAAAGTTCTCTCAGTTTTGGTTTGGTTTAAGTACCTTAATACAATGTATGCAAAATTGCAATCTGAGCAAACAAAATCCTGTTTCCCTGGACCTGGTAGCTGTGGCCATGAACCTTGCCATTGGTGATTGTCATATTATAATGAAATTTCCATTACTTTGCTTCATCAGCAGCTTCTCAGATCAGTGTATCTTGCTTGTTTCCTGAAGACAAGTAAAAATAGGCAAGGTCTGTGTCTGGTAAATGCCCTGCTCTAGAAAGCCCAAACATTTCTATATTTCTGCTGTTAGAACAGTTTATTTTTGCACATGTGCTGTCTCATTTCACCTCTGCCCAGGCTGCCTGTGGTAATTTTAGGCTATGCCTTTAAATTTTTTCACAAATCTTGAGCAGAAAATAGTAAAAATGTAAATAAATCACTGTTGGGTATAAAAAGGAAAATAATGATTATTCTAAACAATTCCATTGGAGAGATATCTACCATAAGATTTGGTTCCCAAACTAATCTTGCTCTTCTTGCTTCTTCACTCAGGGAAATACTAACTGGCTTTACTGACCTTAGCTGCATCACTTTTATTCTGGCTTTTCTCTCTTGTCCCTTTTGTACAAGGGGGTAAGAGGGAGGCAGGGAGGGAGAAGCTGTTGCAGCTCCCCTGGTGTTTCACCAGGGGGGTCCTTGTGCTGTTTGTTAATTGTAAATACTTGTAAATCTTGTAAATACTGTGTATTTGCACATATTCCTTGCATTTCATTATAGACTGTGGTTTTGCCTGTAAATACAGCTTTCATTTGCTTCCAAACCGAGCTGGTCTGGCAAAGTTAATATTGGGGGGAAATTTTCAACCCACCACACTGCCCTTAAACCATGACTGTTTCCTGGGGAGGTGGGAGCACATGGGTCTGCAGAGGAGAGGAGCGACGCGAAGCTCTGGTTGTCATGGTGCCTTTCCTGCCTCAGACATTTAGGGTTAATAATTTTATATGTAGCATGTTCTGAGGTAGTTTTTCTCGTT